>NC_092717.1:3347653-3466157 GCF_047496885.1 Scyliorhinus torazame
ACACCCCCCTGCCCCCTGCCACTCCCCATCCTCCTGCCACGCCCCCTGCCCCTTGCTACTACCCCATTAGTATGCCACTCCCCCTCTTCCCCCTGCCATTCACCATCCCCCTGCCACTCCCCCCTCCCCCGCCACTCCCCCCTCCCCCGCCCACTCCCTCTGCCACTCCCCTTCCCTGTGCCACTCCCCCGTCCCGCTGCCACTCCCCCCTTCCCCCGCACTCTGCCCTCCCACTGCCACTCCCCCTTCCCTACCACAGCTCCACCTTCCCCCTGCCACTCGCCCCTTCCCGCTGCCACTCCCCTGCTACTCCCATGCCACTCCGCCTTCCCCTGCCACTCCCCCTTCCCCTGCCCCTCCCCCATCCCCTGGCCACTCCCCCATTCCCCATCCCCCTACCACTCCCCCATCCCCCTGCCACTCCCCCCTCCCCCCGCACTCCCCCTGCATCCCCCTTCCTGTGCCACTCCCCCATCCCCCTGCCACACCCCCTCCCCCGCCACTCCCCCTGCCAATCCCCCTTCCCCGTGCCACTCCCCCGTCCCCCTGCCACACCCCCCTCCCCGCCACTCCCCCTGCCACTCCCCCTTCCCACATCTCCCCATCCCCCTGCCACTCCCCCCTCCCCCGCCACTGCCCCCCTGCCACACCCTCTTCCCCCTGCCACTCCCCCGTGCCCCTGCCACTCCCACCTCCTCATGCCCACTCTGGCTTCCCTGCCGCTCCTTCTTCCACCCTCCCAGACACTACCCCCCTCTGCTGCTTTGAGCAGGTTTGGTGCTATTGGAGTCTTTAAGAGAGACACAGCTGGAATTATTGAATCATCACACTCTCTGACAACTGAGTCTGGGGGGAAAATTGAGAAATTAATTTATGCTCTTGTAAATCTTTCACAAAGAGGACCCAGGCTTATTTAAATTGTTTATGTGATGTCCCAATTACAGCTTTAAATGGCTCTCAGTCGATGATTTGTGCTGAGGACTAATGTAAACTAATAAAGCTTACACCTGTTCATTAGATGTTGAGGCTGCATTGCGCCTGGAGGCAGATTGGGAGATAGTGTGGGCTCACTGTCCAGGTGCAGGGTTTATATCAGTTTACTGGTGATAATGGGGGAGAGGGGGGAATGACTGGAAACTGGGGAGAGCGTTATTAGCCCCACCCTCTCAACTTGCCCCTTGCCTGAGGTGTGGTGACCCTCAGGTTAAATCACCACCGGTCAGCTCTCCCCCTCAACGGGGGAAAGTGACCAATGGTCATCTGGGACTATGGCGACTTTACATATTAACTAGCGTTATTAACTGCATTACTGATGGGGGAGGGTGTATGGGGGGTGTGGAGGGTGGAGAGGAGGATGAGGGAGGGTAGGGGTGGGGTCAGAGAGAGGGGGGGTGTGGAGAGGGGGATAGGGAGGGTGGGGGGTGAGAGGATGGGTTGGGTGGGGTATATTGGTGGTGGATGGAGGGATGGGGGGTGGGTGGGGGTGTATTGGGTTTGGGAGGATGGGTGGGGACGTTGTTATGGGTCAGGGTTTAGAGAACCTCAAAGTGTATCATGGAGTTCATCTGACCCACAACTTTTAATAGATTGTGGTATGGGGAGCACACGGCCCACTCTACAGGTGCGGGACAGCAGAAAATGGACAAGTATTTTTAAAAACAAAACAATGTTTATTCTATGAACGCAAGTTAACCTTTTTAAAACAAACAGTGAACATCTAAGCAACCATTAATTCAAATACAACCCCAAAGAATACAACCTAAGTAACCCTGTAAGCTGTCCTTTTAACATCCAAATGACTTAGCAAACCTTCAATACAGGAGCACATTAGGTTTACGTTCAATACTGAGATCTTTTACAATTCTGGGTTCACCAAATGATCCATAGATAGTCTTTGGATGGCAGAGATCAACAGTACAGCTCTACTTTCAGATGCAGCTCACTGAAAAAAACAGACACACCCAAGCTTTTTCTCAAACTGAAACAAAAATCAGAAGTAGAGCTCAGCTCCACCCCACACTCTGACATCACTCCAGTAACATAAGCAGCTCCATTTCTTAAAGGTACATTTCTTAACACCCATTTCTTAAAGGTACTCTCACCATGACAGTGTATAGGGACGAGGAGGGTGGGTGGGGATGTATGGGGCGGATGTGGAGTGGGAGGGGCTTCCTCGATGCCTTGGCACTTTGTTGCAGAATTTTTTTTGAATAGTAATATTAAAAACATCCCCCCCCGCTCTCAGTCCTTTACATGGTACCAACAGGGGGAAACCTCAGGAATCATACTGACATAAAAATAAAGTTATATGTCCATTGATGGTGTCACTATTTAGATTTTAAAAAACAGTCTAATTGATAAAAGAAGCATTCAATAACTGAAATTGTTTCAACTAATCTCTTATGAAAACAAATATTTATATTTTATAACCATTCGCAGCTGCCAATCAAATTGCTCACTTAACAGGCAGCCCATTGTGATAATGTTAGATTATAAAATCAGTGATGCAGCACAAATCCTATAATTGTAACCTTCAAGCGTATTCAAACAAATAGAGTGAAATATCAAGCACTTTTAAAAAATCTCCACACTTGAAAAAAATTAAAGCCCAGCAAAGCTTAAAGCCTTTGACAGTTGTTTGACAGTTTTGACAGTTCCCAATGAGTTTATGCACCTTTTACACACAAGCATGACTATGTTTAACAATCCTAAAGGGGGTCTTGCCTACCACAAAGAGTGTCTTACCTGTCCCCAAGGGGTGGCTAACCTCTCCCAAAGGTATCTCAGGCCTTATCCAAAGAGGTACCTTATCTCTCCAAAGGGGTACTCTGGCTATCCAAACAAACGGAACAAATTCAGACTAGCTCTTCCCTGTACTAATTTACACACTCTGGGTTTCACACTCCTGACCACTAAAATACCCCTTCATTGGGGGCAACTGATGATACGAATACGCCACCTGCCTCTGTAAAATGTGCATGCTCAAACTCCAGCCTGAGTCAGTCTTGTTCCCCACCCCCCTCCCACTGGGGAACAGGAAGTGCTATGTTTTGGGGGTGAGGCTTAGGATTTCCAGACGCATTCACCATTTTTGCTGTGATGGAGAGGCTCCCTGATGTGGCAAAGGTTTGGGACATTAAGTCTGGACTAATATCTGGATCAAATCCTTTTCTTAAGAAAATCCATAACCAAATCCCCAGCTCTCCTCCCCAAACACATTGCCTTGATTGTACTATTGGGTTACCATGGATATGTTTGACATTGCCAATAAGTTAACGAGAATGAGTTTCCGTTTCTCTTTTGTTAAAATTATTGGCTGCATTGAGAAACAGTGAGGTGATATTCAGAATGGGGCCGTCCTGGCTGACCTCCACTTGAAAGTTGTGATTAAAGGATAGACAGTGCCTGTGATTGGTCAGGTGTTGGATAGACAGTGCCTGTGATTGGTCAGGTGTTGGAGACAGTGCCTGTGATTGGTCAGGTGTTGGATAGACAGTGCCTGTGATTGGTCAGGTGTTGGATAGACAGTGCCTGTGATTGGTCAGGTGTTGGATAGACAGTGCCTGTGATTGGTCAGGTGTTGGATAGACAGTGCCTGTGATTGGTCAGGTGTTGGATAGATAGTGCCTGTGATTGGTCAGGTGTTGGATAGATAGTGCCTGTGATTGGTCAGGTTTTGGATAGATAGTGCCTGTGATTGGTCAGGTGTTGGATAGACAGTGCCTGTGATTGGTCAGGTTTTGGATAGATAGTGCCTGTGATTGGTCAGGTGTTGGATAGACAGTGCCTGTGATTGGTCAGGTTTTGGATAGATAGTGCCTGTGATTGGTCAGGTGTTGGATAGACAGTGCCTGTGATTGGTCAGGTTTTGGATAGATAGTGCCTGTGATTGGTCAGGTTTTGGCTAGATAGTGCCTGTGATTGGTCAGGTGTTGGATAGACAGTGCCTGTGATTGGTCAGATTTTGGATAGATAGTGCCTGTGATTGGTCAGGTGTTGGATAGATAGTGCCTGTGATTGGTCAGTTGTTGACTAGATAGTGCCTGTGATTGGTCAGGCGTTGGATAGATAGTGCCTGTGATTGGTCAGGTGTTGACTAGATAGTGCCTGTGATCGTTCAGGTGTTGGATAGATAGTGCCTGTGATTGGTCAGGTGTTGGATAGACAGTGCCTGTGATTGGTCAGGTTTTGGATAGATAGTGCCTGTGATTGGTCAGGTTTTGGCTAGATAGTGCCTGTGATTGGTCAGGTGTTGGATAGACAGTGCCTGTGATTGGTCAGATTTTGGATAGATAGTGCCTGTGATTGGTCAGGTGTTGGATAGACAGTGCCTGTGATTGGTCAGGGTTTGGATAGATAGTGCCTGTGATTGGTCAGGTGTTGGATAGACAGTGCCTGTGATTGGTCAGGTTTTGGATAGATAGTGCCTGTGATTGGTCAGGTGTTGGATAGATAGTGCCTGTGATTGGTCAGGTGTTGGAGACAGTGCCTGTGATTGGTCAGGCTTTGGATAGATAGTGCCTCTGATTGGTCAGGTGTTGAATAGAGAGTGCCTGTGATTGGTCAGGTATTGGATAGATAGTGCCTGTGATTGGTCAGGTGTTGGATAGATAGTGCCTGTGATTGGTCAGGTTATGGATAGATAATGCCTGTGAATGGACCGATCAACTGCAGTCTTATTGATCCCAGTTCCCATTGGTCACTATTTTATGAATGATATTTGAGTCAATTCAAGCAATTATGACTCGCACATTCAGGAATGAGAATTTTTTGAGTCAAGCAGAATGAGACTTTGAGGTGCAATGGTTCTGTGTTGGACACAAATGCATTTGGATGGTCAGCAGGTGCCCTACTGTATTGTTTCTGGTAAATTGGAGTATATGGGTTCACAAGTAAAGAAACTGGGTTAAATTGTGTTTAGAAATAGGATTATGAAAATAGACACTTCCTGCCCGATAACAGTGTGAGGAGAAGAGAGTAGGAATATGAGGAGTGTGAGACAGCCCATTGGAAAGAATGAAGCCTTCAGTCCCCGTCACAGACAGTGAAAGCAGCAGTGAGATCTCATCTGCTCTTTGAACTGAGGCTGCAGTGGTAATGATGGGAGGTGTCCACAGGGGCTTACAGTCTTCACACCACAGATCAGCCAGAAACACAGGACAGAAGGTTGTCCATGTGGCCAAGGCTAGGGGGTCATAAAGAAGGTGGAGGCAGTCACTGAAACACTTTGGGGGATTTAAAAAATGGCCATTGCTCCTTCATTTCCTCAGCAGCGTGCTCCATGTGAGAGCTCACCAGGAAGCTTCAGTTTAGCAGGACCGACACAGAAGCTCTATTTAAACCTCCGGAAACCGAAGGCTGTATATCTGGTGCATCTGGGCAGATTGTTGTTCCAGGAGTAAAAATATTTGAAATCACGTAATTCTTTTTCCAAAAACAAGGAAGGCAAGTGTTTATGAGAGGAAATTAGAGGCCCATTCATTTTCTCGAGTTTAAACAGCAGCCGTGTTGTTGATCCATCACAAACCAGAGAGTTCCTCACTCAGAAAAAGACAATCACCCTGACCCACCAACTGGTACAGAAGATGGACGTTCAGTCCATCGTGTTTTGTGCTGGCCCTGAGAGCCGGGCACTTAATACCCCCACCTCCAACCACTTTCCTAAAGTTTCCAAATTCCCCCCTCTGAAGTGTTAATTCCTTTCGGAAAGTTCTGATTGGCTCTGCCTCCAGGCGATGTGTTACAAAGCTCCGTAAAAAACACATTAACCAGCTCTTCTTCTGAACATTCCTGTCTCCGCCCGCACCTTCCCAGTTAGTGTTCCTGCTCAGCAGTGGGACGGACAGCTTTGTAGCTGGTCACACTGACTGTGGGTTTGAAACAGGGGTGGTTTGGGTGGTGGGAACTGTGACAATCTGAGTGAGGATGGCCTTGCAACCTCAACATGCTTCTGTCTTTTGTGAATGATCCAAAATCTCTGTTCATTTGGTTGCTGAGCTGTCTGTCGGTCAAAAGGGTTTCTCTTTATTTACCCTGAAAGAACTCGGCCATTTCGAATGCCTCGATTCAATCTCAGTCACCCTCTCCACGAAGCACAACAATGCCAGACTCCTCACAGTAACAGAGGTCCCAGTGCCATTAATCTCCTCTGCACCCTCTCCCAAGGACTTTCAATACTCCAAGTGCTTCTTTCGCACGTGTCTTCGCCACGTATCAAAACACACTTGAGGAAAGAAACTCAACTATCCTGGAATGTGCCAAACTATCCTGATGATTTTTATCCTTCACTACTTCCGTCCCAGTCAGTCCAGCCTCATTCAGACTGACCCCACTCCCTCCACTCGGAGGCTACTCACTGGACTCAATCCTGGAGTTGTTCTTTGGGCTTTGCATCCGCTGCAGTTAAGGTTGTTGACAGCTTTGCAGAGTCACTGAAGGTTAATGCAATCTAACAGAGAGCTTTGTTGCCTTTCCTGGCCACAGACTGATTGTTGAAAACAGCCACAAACAGAAACAAGAGCATTTTATCTGCTAGTCAAGTGACAGCTCCATCCAGTGAGTGAGTGAGTGAGCGGGCTGGGAGTGAGTGAGTGGGCTGGGAGCGAGTGAGTGGGCTGGGAGCGAGTGAGTGGGCTGGGAGTGAGTGAGTGAGCTGGGAGCGAGTGAGTGGGCTGGGAGCGAGTGAGTGGGCTGGGAGTGAGTGAGTGAGCTGGGAGCGAGTGAGTGGGCTGGGAGCGAGTGAGTGGGCTGGGAGCGAGTGAGTGGGCTGGGAGTGAGTGAGTGAGCTGGGAGCGAGTGAGTGGGCTGGGAGCGAGTGAGTGGGCTGGGAGCGAGTGAGTGGGCTGGGAGTGAGTGAGTGAGCTGGGAGCGAGTGAGTGGGCTGGGAGTGAGTGAGTGGGCTGGGAGTGAGTGAGTGAGCTGGGAGCGAGTGAGTGGGCTGGGAGTGAGTGAGTGGGCTGGGAGTGAGTGAGTGAGCTGGGAGTGAGTGAGCGGGCTGGGAGTGAGTGAGTGAGCTGGGAGTGAGTGAGCGGGCTGGGAGTGAGTGAGTGAGCTGGGAGTGAGTGAGTGAGCTGGGAGCGAGTGAGTGAGCTGGGAGTGAGTGAGTGAGCTGGGAGTGAGTGAGTGGGCTGGGAGTGAGTGAGTGAGTGAGCTGGGAGTGAGTGAGCGGGCTGGGAGTGAGTGAGTGGGCTGGGAGCGAGTGAGTGGGCTGGGAGCGAGTGAGTGAGCTGGGAGTGAGTGAGTGAGCTGGGAGCGAGTGAGTGGGCTGGGAGTGAGTGAGTGGGCTGGGAGTGAGTGAGTGAGTGAGCTGGGAGTGAGTGAGCGGGCTGGGAGTGAGTGAGCTGGGAGTGAGTGAGTGGGCTGGGAGTGAGTGAGTGAGCTGGGAGCGAGTGAGTGGGCTGGGTGCGAGTGAGTGAGCTGGGAGTGAGTGAGTGGGCTGGGAGTGAGTGAGTGAGTGGGCTGGGAGTGAGTGAGTGGGCTGGGAGTGAGTGAGTGAGTGAGCTGGGAGCGAGTGAGTGAGCTGGGAGTGAGTGAGTGGGCTGGGAGTGAGTGAGTGAGTGAGCTGGGAGTGAGTGAGCGGGCTGGGAGTGAGTGAGCTGGGAGTGAGTGAGCTGGGAGTGAGTGAGCGGGCTGGGAGTGAGTGGGCTGGGAGTGAGTGAGTGGGCTGGGAGTGAGTGAGTGAGTGAGCTGGGAGCGAGTGAGTGGGCTGGGAGTGAGTGAGTGGGCTGGGAGTGAGTGAGTGAGTGAGCTGGGAGCGAGTGAGTGGGCTGGGAGTGAGTGAGCTGGGAGTGAGTGAGTGGGCTGGGAGTGAGTGAGTGAGTGGGCTGGGAGTGAGTGAGTGGGCTGGGAGTGAGTGAGTGAGTGAGCTGGGAGCGAGTGAGTGGGCTGGGAGTGAGTGAGCTGGGAGTGAGTGAGCGGGCTGGGAGTGAGTGAGTGAGTGGGCTGGGAGTGAGTGAGTGGGCTGGGAGCGAGTGAGTGAGTGAGCTGGGAGCGAGTGAGCTGGGAGTGAGTGAGTGAGCTGGGAGTGGCTGAGTGAGTGGGCTGGGAGCGAGTGAGTGGGCTGGGAGTGAGTGAGTGAGTGAGCTGGGAGCGAGTGAGTGAGTGAGCTGGGAGCGAGTGAGTGAGTGATCTGGGAGCGAGTGAGTGAGCTGGGAGCGAGTGAGTGAGTGAGCTGGGAGCGAGTGAGTGGGCTGGGAGTGAGTGAGTGAGTGAGCTGGGAGTGAGTGAGTGAGTGAGCCGGGAGTGAGTGAGTGGGCTGGGAGTGAGTGAGTGAGTGGGCTGGGAGTGAGTGAGTGGGCTGGGAGTGAGTGAGTGAGTGAGCTGGGAGCGAGTGAGTGGGCTGGGAGTGAGTGAGTGAGTGAGCTGGGAGTGAGTGAGTGGGCTGGGAGTGAGTGAGTGAGTGAGCTGGGAGCGAGTGAGTGAGTGAGCTGGGAGCGAGTGAGCTGGGAGTGAGTGAGTGAGCTGGGAGTGGCTGAGTGAGTGGGCTGGGAGCGAGTGAGTGGGCTGGGAGCAAGTGAGTGAGCTGGGAGTGAGTGAGTGGGCTGGGAGTGAGTGAGTGAGTGAGCTGGGAGCGAGTGAGTGAGTGAGTTGGGAGCGAGTGAGTGAGTGAGCTGGGAGCGAGTGAGTGAGCTGGGAGCGAGTGAGTGAGTGAGCTGGGAGCGAGTGAGTGGGCTGGGAGTGAGTGAGTGAGTGAGCTGGGAGTGAGTGAGTGAGTGAGTGAGCTGGGAGCGAGTGAGTGGGCTGGGAGTGAGTGAGTGAGTGAGCTGGGAGCGAGTGAGTGAGTGAGCTGGGAGCGAGTGAGTGGGCTGGGAGCGAGTGAGTGAGTGAGCTGGGAGTGAGTGAGTGAGCTGGGAGCGAGTGAGTGGGCTGGGAGTGAGTGAGTGAGCTGGGAGCGAGTGAGTGAGTGAGCTGGGAGTGAGTGAGTGGGCTGGGAGCGAGTGAGTGAGCTGGAAGCGAGTGAGTGAGTGAGCTGGGAGTGAGTGAGTGGGCTGGGAGCGAGTGAGTGAGTCAGCTGGGAATGAGCGAGTGAGCGGGCTGGGAGTGAGTGAGTGGGCTGGGAGCGAGTGAGTGAGTGGGCTGGGAGTGAGTGAGTGGGCTGGGAGCGAGTGAGTGGGCTGGGAGTGAGTGAGTGAGCGGGCTGGGAGTGAGTGAGTAAGTGAGCTGGGAGTGAGTGAGTGGGCTGGGAGTGAGTGAGTGAGCTGGGAGCGAGTGAGTGAGCTGGGAGCGAGTGAGTGAGTGAGCTGGGAATGAGCGAGTGAGCGGGCTGGGAGTGAGTGAGTGGGCTGGGAGCGAGTGAGTGGGCTGGGAGCGAGTGAGTGAGTGGGCTGGGAGTGAGTGAGTGGGCTGGGAGCGAGTGAGTGGGCTGGGAGTGAGTGAGTGAGCAGGCTGGGAGTGAGTGAGTGAGTGAACTGGGAGTGAGTGAGTGGGCTGGGAGTGAGTGAGTGAGTGAGCTGGGAGTGAGTGAGTGAGCTGGGAGCGAGTGAGTGAGTGAGCTGGGAGTGAGTGAGTGAGCTGGGAGCAAGTGAGTGAGTGAGCTGGGAGTGAGTGAGTGAGCTGGGAGCGAGTGAGTGAGCTGGGAACGAGTGAGTGAGTGAGCTGGGAGTGAGTGGGCTGGGAGTGAGTGGGCTGGGAGTGAGTGAGTGAGTGAGCTGGGAGTGAGTGAGTGAGCTGGGAGCGAGTGAGTGAGTGAGCTGGGAGTGAGTGAGTGGGCTGGGAGTGAGTGAGTGAGTGAGCTGGGAGCGAGTGAGTGAGCTGGGAGCGAGTGGGTGAGTGAGCTGGGAGCGAGTGAGTGGGCTGGGAGTGAGTGGGCTGGGAGTGAGTGGGCTGGGAGTGAGTGGGCTGGGAGTGAGTGAGCTGGGAGTGAGTGAGCTGGGAGTGAGTGAGTGGGCTGGGAGTGAGTGGGTGAGTGAGCTGGGAGCGAGTGAGTGGGCTGGGAGTGAGTGGGCTGGGAGTGAGTGGGCTGGGAGTGAGTGAGCTGGGAGTGAGTGAGTGGGCTGGGAGTGAGTGAGTGAGCTGGGAGTGAGTGAGTGGGCTGGGAGTGAGTGAGTGAGCTGGGAGTGAGTGAGTGAGCTGGGAGTGAGTGAGTGAGTGAGCTGGGAGTGAGTGAGTGAGTGAGCTGAGAGTGAGTGAGTGAGTTGGGAGTGAGTGAGTGAGTGAGCTGGGAGTGAGTGAGTGGGCTGGGAGTGAGTGAGTGAGTGAGCTGGGAGTGAGTGAGTGGGCTGGGAGTGAGTGAGCTGGGAGCGAGTGAACGGGCTGGGAGTGAGTGAGTGAGTGAGCTGGGAGTGAGTGAGTGGGCTGGGAGTGAGTGAGTGGGCGGGAGTGAGTGAGTGAGTGAGCTGGGAGTGAGTGAGTGAGTGGGCTGGGAGTGAGTGAGTGAGTGAGCTGGGAGTGAGTGAGTGGGCTGGGAGTGAGTGAGCTGGGAGCGAGTGAACGGGCTGGGAGTGAGTGAGTGAGTGAGCTGGGAGTGAGTGAGTGGGCTGGGAGTGAGTGAGTGAGTGGGCTGGGAGTGAGTGAGTGGGCTGGGAGTGAGTGAGTGAGTGGGCTGGGAGTGAGTGAGTGAGTGAGCTGGGAGTGAGTGAGTGGGCTGGGAGTGAGTGAGCTGGGAGCGAGTGAACGGGCTGGGAGTGAGTGAGTGAGTGAGCTGGGAGTGAGTGAGTGGGCTGGGAGTGAGTGAGTGAGTGGGCTGGGAGTGAGTGAGTGAGCTGGGAGTGAGTGAGTGGGCTGGGAGTGAGTGAGTGAGTGGGCTGGGAGTGAGTGAGTGGGCTGGGAGTGAGTGAGTGAGTGAGCTGGGAGTGAGTGAGTGGGCTGGGAGTGAGTGAGTGAGTGGGCTGGGAGTGAGTGTGTGGGCTGGGAGTGAGTGAGTGAGTGGGCTGGGAGTGAGTGAGTGGGCTGGGAGTGAGTGAGTGAGTGGGCTGGGAGTGAGTGAGTGAGTGGGCTGGCAGTGAGTGAGCTGGGAGTGAGTGAGTGGGCTGGGAGTGAGTGAGTGGGCTGGGAGTGAGTGAGTGAGTGAGCTGGGAGTGAGTGAGTGAGTGGGCTGGGAGTGAGTGAGTGAGTGAGCTGGGAGTGAGTGAGTGGGCTGGGAGTGAGTGAGCTGGGAGCGAGTGAACGGGCTGGGAGTGAGTGAGTGAGTGAGCTGGGAGTGAGTGAGTGGGCTGGGAGTGAGTGAGTGGGCTGGGAGTGAGTGAGTGAGTGAGCTGGGAGTGAGTGAGTGAGTGGGCTGGGAGTGAGTGAGTGAGTGGGCTGGGAGTGAGTGAGTGGGCTGGGAGCGTGTGAGTGAGTGGGCTGGGAGTGACTGAGCTGGGAGCGAGTGAACGGGCTGGGAGTGAGTGAGTGAGTGAGCTGGGAGTGAGTGAGTGGGCTGGGAGTGAGTGAGTGAGTGGGCTGGGAGTGAGTGAGTGGGCTGGGAGTGAGTGAGTGAGTGAGCTGGGAGTGAGTGAGTGAGCTGGGAGTGAGTGAGTGGGCTGGGAGTGAGTGAGTGAGTGGGCTGGGAGTGAGTGAGTGGGCTGGGAGTGAGTGAGTGAGTGGGCTGGGTGCGAGTGAGTGAGTGGGCTGGGAGTGAGTGAGTGGGCTGTGAGCGAGTGAGTGAGTGGGCTGGGAGTGAGTGAGCTGGGAGTGAGTGAGTGGGCTGGGAGTGAGTGAGTGAGTGGGCTGGGAGTGAGTGAGTGGGCTGGGAGTGAGTGAGTGAGTGGGCTGGGAGTGAGTGAGCTGGGAGTGAGTGAGTGGGCTGGGAGTGAGTGAGTGAGTGGGCTGGGAGCGAGTGAGTGAGTGGGCTGGGAGCGAGTGAGTGAGTGGGCTGGGAGTGAGTGAGTGAGTGGGCTGGGAGTGAGTGAGCTGGGAGTGAGTGAGTGGGCTGGGAGTGAGTGAGTGAGTGGGCTGGGAGCGAGTGAGTGAGTGGGCTGGGAGTGAGTGAGTGAGTGGGCTGGGAGTGAGTGAGTGGGCTGGGAGTGAGTGAGTGAGTGAGCTGGGAGTGAGTGAGTGAGCTGGGAGTGAGTGAGTGGGCTGGGAGTGAGTGAGTGAGTGGGCTGGGAGTGAGTGAGTGGGCTGGGAGTGAGTGAGTGAGTGGGCTGGGTGCGAGTGAGTGAGTGGGCTGGGAGTGAGTGAGTGGGCTGTGAGCGAGTGAGTGAGTGGGCTGGGAGTGAGTGAGCTGGGAGTGAGTGAGTGGGCTGGGAGTGAGTGAGTGAGTGGGCTGGGAGTGAGTGAGTGGGCTGGGAGTGAGTGAGTGAGTGGGCTGGGAGTGAGTGAGCTGGGAGTGAGTGAGTGGGCTGGGAGTGAGTGAGTGAGTGGGCTGGGAGCGAGTGAGTGAGTGGGCTGGGAGTGAGTGAGTGAGTGAGCTGGGAGTGAGTGAGTGGGCTGGGAGTGAGTGAGTGAGTGAGCTGGGAGCGAGTGAGTGGGCTGGGGGTGAGTGAGTGAGTGAGCTGGGAGTGAGTGAGTGGGCTGGGAGTGAGTGAGTGAGTGAGCTGGGAGTGAGTGAGTGAGTGGGCTGGGAGTGAGTGAGTGGGCTGGGAGTGAGTGGCCTGGGAGTGAGTGAGCTGGGAGTGAGTGAGTGGGCTGGGAGTGAGTGAGTGAGTGGGCTGGGAGTGAGTGAGCTGGGAGTGAGTGAGTGGGCTGGGAGTGAGTGAGTGAGTGAGCTGGGAGCGAGTGAGTGAGCTGGGAGCGAGTGAGTGAGTGAGCTGGGAGTGAGTGAGAGAGTGAGCTGGGAGTGAGTGAGTGGGCTGGGAGTGAGTGAGTGAGTGGGCTGGGAGCGAGTGAGTGAGTGGGCTGGGAGTGAGTGAGTGAGTGGGCTGGGAGTGAGTGAGTGGGCTGGGAGTGAGTGAGTGAGTGGGCTGGGAGTGAGTGAGCTGTGAGTGAGTGAGTGGGCTGGGAGTGAGTGAGTGAGTGGGCTGGGAGCGAGTGAGTGGGCTGGGAGTGAGTGAGTGAGTGGGCTGGGAGTGAGTGAGTGGGCTGGGAGTGAGTGAGTGGGCTGGGAGTGAGTGAGTGAGTGAGCTGGGAGTGAGTGAGTGGGCTGGGAGTGAGTGAGTGAGTGGGCTGGGAGTGAGTGAGCTGGGAGTGAGTGAGTGGGCTGGGAGCGAGTGAGTGAGCTGGGAGCGAGTGAGTGAGTGGGCTGGGAGTGAGTGAGTGGGCTGGGAGTGAGTGAGTGAGTGAGCTGGGAGTGAGTGAGTGGGCTGGGAGTGAGTGAGTGAGTGAGCTGGGAGCGAGTGAGTGAGTGAGCTGGGAGTGAGTGAGTGGGCTGGGAGTGAGTGAGTGAGTGAGCTGGGAGCGAGTGAGTGGGCTGGGAGTGAGTGAGTGGGCTGCGAGTGAGTGAGTGAGTGAGCTGGGAGTGAGTGAGTGAGTGGGCTGGGAGTGAGTGAGTGGGCTGGGAGCGAGTGAGTGGGCTGGGAGTGAGTGAGTGAGTGAGCTGGGAGTAAGTGAGTGGGCTGGGAGTGGGTGAGTGGGCTGGGAGTGAGTGAGTGAGTGGGCTGGGAGTGAGTGAGTGGGCTGGGAGTGAGTGAGTGGGCTGGGAGTGAGTGAGTGGGCTGGGAGTGAGTGAGTGAGTGAGCTGGGAGTGAGTGAGAGGGCTGGGAGTGAGTGAGTGAGTGGGCTGGGAGTGAGTGAGCTGGGAGTGAGTGAGTGGGCTGGGAGCGAGTGAGTGAGCTGGGAGCGAGTGAGTGAGTGAGCTGGGAGTGAGTGAGTGAGTGAGCTGGGAGTGAGTGAGTGGGCTGGGAGTGAGTGAGTGAGTGAGCTGGGAGCGAGTGAGTGAGTGAGCTGGGAGTGAGTGAGTGGGCTGGGAGTGAGTGAGTGAGTGAGCTGGGAGCGAGTGAGTGGGCTGGGAGTGAGTGAGTGGGCTGGGAGTGAGTGAGTGAGTGAGCTGGGAGTGAGTGAGTGAGTGGGCTGGGAGTGAGTGAGTGGGCTGGGAGCGAGTGAGTGGGCTGGGAGTGAGTGAGTGAGTGAGCTGGGAGTGAGTGAGTGGGCTGGGAGTGAGTGAGTGAGTGAGCTGGGAGCGAGTGAGTGGGCTGGGAGTGAGTGAGTGAGTGAGCTGGGAGTGAGTGAGTGGGCTGGGAGTGAGTGAGTGAGTGGGCTGGGAGTGAGTTAGTGGGCTGGGAGTGAGTGAGTGAGTGAGCTGGGAGCGAGTGAGTGGGCTGGGAGTGAGTGAGTGAGTGAGCTGGGAGTGAGTGAGTGGGCTGGGAGTGAGTGAGTGAGTGGGCTGGGAGTGAGTGAGTGAGTGAGCTGGGAGCGAGTGAGTGGGCTGGGGGTGAGTGAGTGAGTGAGCTGGGAGTGAGTGAGTGGGCTGGGAGTGAGTGAGTGAGTGAGCTGGGAGCGAGTGAGTGGGCTGGGGGTGAGTGAGTGAGTGAGCTGGGAGTGAGGGAGTGGGCTGGGAGTGAGTGAGTGAGTGAGCTGGGAGCGAGTGAGTGGGCTGGGAGCGAGTGAGTGAGTGGGCTGGGAGTGAGTGAGTGGGCTGGGAGTGAGTGAGTGAGCGGGCAGGGAGTGAGTGAGTGAGTGAGCTGGGAGCGAGTGAGTGGGCTGGGAGTGAGTGAGTGAGTGAGCTGGGAGTGAGTGAGTGAGTGGGCTGGGAGTGAGTGAGTGAGTGATCTGGGAGCAAGTGAGTGGGCTGGGAGTGAGTGAGTGGGCTGGGAGTGAGTGAGTGAGCTGGGAATGAGTGGGCTGGGAGTGAGTTAATGATTTGGGAGTGAGTGAGCGAGCTGGGAGTGAGTGAGCTGGGAGTGAGTGAGCTGGGAGTGAGTGAGCTGAGAGTGTGAGTGAGCTGGGAGTGAGTGAGCTGGGAGTGAGTGAGTGAGCTGGGAGTGAGTGAGTGAGCTGGGAATGAGTGGGCTGGGAGTGAGTTAATGATTTGGGAGTGAGTGAGCGAGCTGGGAGTGAGTGAGCTGGGAGTGAGTGAGCTGGGAGTGAGTGAGCTGGGAGTGAGTGAGTGAGCTGGGAGTGAGTGAGTGAGCTGGGAATGAGTGGGCTGGGAGTGAGTTAATGATTTGGGAGTGAGTGAGTGAGCTGGGAGTGAGTGAGCTGGGAGTGAGTGAGCTGGGAGTGAGTGAGCTGAGAGTGTGAGTGAGCTGGGAGTGAGTGAGCTGGGAGTGAGTGAGTGAGCTGGGAGTGAGTGAGTGAGCTGGGAATGAGTGGGCTGGGAGTGAGTTAATGATTTGGGAGTGAGTGAGCGAGCTGGGAGTGAGTGAGCTGGGAGTGAGTGAGCTGAGAGTGTGAGTGAGCTGGGAGTGAGTGAGCTGGGAGTGAGTGAGCTGGGAGTGAGTGAGCTGAGAGTGTGAGTGAGCTGGGAGTGAGTGAGCTGGGAGTGAGTTATGAGTGAGTGAGTGAGCTGGGAATTAGTGAGGGAGGGAGCTGGGAGTGAGTGAGCTGGGAATTAGTGAGGGAGGGAGCTGGGAGTGACAGGATACAGTGGTCTGGCAATGTCTCCCCACTCTTACATTAGCTGCTGAATTATAACATCCCGGTTTAACAGAAAAATCACTTGCCCTTCAAGTTAATTTAACACCTTTAACTTAGTGAAACTCCTCTAAAGATGTTTGACATGAGCATTATCAGACCAAATGTGACACTGAGACATACAAGGAGATATTTGGGCAGATGATCAAACAAGTAGGTTTTAAAGAGCGTCTTCAAGGAGGAGAGGGTGGTGGAAAGGTTTAGGGAGAGAATTGCAGAGTTTAGGAAGGCAGCTGAAGACACGTGAAAGGTGGAATGATTAGAAATCTGGGCTGCTCAAAGCCAGATTTAGAGGAGCTGCAGATATCTCCAAGGGCAGGAGAGAGAGAGGGACCTTAATATAGCTCTCCATGAAGAACAGGACAGATTATTTTTAATTCCTTATCTCTGGAATTCTGTTGTCATGTGTTTGTTTACAGCTGAAAACTGTATTAGAGTGCTGCTCTAGTGATTGGACCGGCTCGAATATGTTTCTAATGTGTCTCTTCCCCGACCCCCCATTCTATCTACTTGCTGGTGTTTTACTGATGAAAATGAACACATTAAATCGGATCCTGTTTTACACATTTGTCCAAACTCTCACTGCCCTGGTGGTATTTTTAAGGACATCATTCATTCATTAATGTCACCGTCCAACAAGAGAAGTAAAGTTCCTTTCTGTGCGTTTATTGTGTATTAAGGATGTGCTCAGATTGCGAAAGGCGCTTTAGAAATGCAAATTGTTCTGTTATAGCTGTGATATTTGTAGCCCCACTTAAACCCAGTCTGAGTTGGTTCCAGTGACGGCATCTTTATCAGATGACAAGTCTCCTCCAGTGAAATATTGAACAGGTTACATCGCTTCCTCGATAAGGAAAGTTATCCTAGCTTCTATTGATCTTCTGTTTGAGGGCCACTCTCCCAGACCAGTTAAATCCAGTCTGCTGTTCACTTCATCAATTAGCCTGACCCCCAGGTCTCAGTCAGGGCCATGTGTGTTGGTAGTTGTCATGCTAATTAATCCATGTTCACTTTATAATTGACGCATTAGAAAGTGAGCACTTTGATATCAGCCCCCTTTGTTACACTGCAATCTGTCAACCCTACAACACTCTGATTTCTGAGCTTTCCAGGGTGTTGTTCAATCCCCGTCTCTTTCTTATTTAGACCCACCCCGCACTCTGTGCTCCCGCTGTTTCTCTCAGCCTGATTTCCGATGGTGCAGGTCTCAAGGTCAAGGGAGGGGGGTCATGTGTTTGTCCAGCACTCCCGAGACTGGAGTGACACTCCTGTGCAGTCGTGTGGGAGTACTGCCCTGGCAGAGCTGGCATCCTCAGGTATTAACCCATCTCATGACAGTGTCTAAAGTCCAATGACACTATTTTGAAGAAGAACAGGGAGAGTTCTTCCCGGTGTCCAGGCCAACGTTTACTCCTCAATCACTAAAAACAGATGATGTGGGCGAGATCAGATTGTTGTTTGCAGGATCTTGCGGTGTACACATTGGCTGCTGTTTCCCAACATTCCAACAGCAGGTACACTACAATAGCTGCAACAGAGCCACCCTGGCAGGTACGTGGTTCGATAGGAAGTCTTTGTTTATTTTCCTGTATTCAATAACTTCATTGCAGTGTTAATGTAAGCCTACTTGTGACAATAATAAAAGATTAGTTGCAAACAAGACACAATCAGCAGAAACTTTCAGTCACAAGGGTTTCCTATGGCAGGATCTGGACATGCCCCGGCTGTGCAGGAAAAGCCTTGGTTTCCATGGGCAACCATGTGTTATGGCACTGGCTGAATACCAGAAACCAGGCCCAGTAATGTAGCTTGAGAGGGGTGGGCAGATGCAGAGTTCTTTGTGCTTTCGTTCAGCTCACAAAAGAGCTTGGAGAAGAAAGATAATCAATCTGCCAGACACTTCATTCTCAGAATGGCCACACTCTACTTCAATTTCAACAATGACCCATCCCCATGTTCCAGCTCCCAGCAGCAACAGGAAGACACAGAAACAGCAGCTCTTTATTGGCTACTGCTGACTGGCATCTTCAGCACTTTGCCAGCCCCAGGAACACCAGACCTGCAGGAGGTGACTGGGGGACAAGCACCTCGGTGTGTCGGTGAGCAGGGAGGTGACTTTCAACATTGGACACACGACCAGTACTCATCTGGTCAGCGCGTCCTCCCTGTGCCTCCCTCACTCTGTGTCTCCCTCACTCTGTGCCTCCCTCACTCTGTGCCTCCCTCACTCTGTGCCTCCCTCACTCTGTGCCTCCCTCACTCTGTGCCTCCCTCACACTGTGCCTCCCTCACTCTGTGCCTCCCTCACTCTGTGTCTCCCTCACTCTGTGTCTCCCTCACTCTGTGCCTCCCTCACTCTGTGCCTCCCTCACACTGTGCCTCCCTCACTCTGTGCCTCCCTCACTCTGTGCCTCCCTCACACTGTGTCTCCCTCACTCTGTGTCTCCCTCACTCTGTGTCTCCCTCACACTGTGTCTCCCTCACTCTGTGCCTCCCTCACTCTGTGCCTCCCTCACTCTGTGCCTCCCTCACTCTGTGCCTCCTTCACACTGTGCCTCCCTCACTCTGTGCCTCCTTCACACTGTGCCTCCCTCACTCTGTGCCTCCCTCACTCTGTGCCTCCCTCACACTGTGCCTCCCTCACACTGTGCCTCCCTCACTCTGTGCCTCCCTCACTCTGTGCCTCCCTCACTCTGTGCCTCCACAGTCTGTGCCTCCCTCACACTGTGCCTCCCTCAATCAGTGTCTCCCTCACACTGTGCCTCCCTCACACTGTGCCTCCCTCACTCTGTGCCTCCCTCACTCTGTGCCTCCCTCACTCTGTGCCTCCCTCACTCTGTGCCTCCCTCACTCTGTGCCTCCCTCACACTGTGCCACCCTCACTCTGTGCCTCACTCACTCTGTGTCTCCCTCACTCTGTGTCTCCCTCACTCTGTGTCTCCCTCACTCTGTGTCTCCCTCACTCTGTGCCTCCCTCACACTGTGTCTCCCTCACTCTGTGTCTCCCTCACTCTGTGCATCCCTCACACTGTGCCTCCCTCACTCTGTGCCTCCCTCACTCTGTGCGTCCCTCACTCTGTGCCTCCCTCACTCTGTGTCTCCCTCACACTGTGCCTCCCTCACTCTGTGCCTCCCTCACTCTGTGTCTCCCTCACTCTGTGCCTCCCTCACTCTGTGTCTCCCTCACTCTGTGTCTCCCTCACTCTGTGCATCCCTCACACTGTGCCTCCCTCACTCTGTGCCTCCCTCACTCTGTGCATCCCTCACACTGTGCCTCCCTCACTCTGTGCCTCCCTCACTCTGTGTCTCCCTCACTCTGTGCCTCCCTTACACTGTGCCACCCTCACTCTGTGCCTCACTCACTCTGTGCCTCCCTCACTCTGTGCCTCCCTCACTCTGTGTCTCCCTCACTCTGTGTCTCCCTCACACTGTGTCTCCTTCACACTGTGTCCCCCTCACACTGTGCCTCCCTCACACTGTGTCTCCCTCACTCTGTGCCTCCCTCACACTGTGCCTCCCTCACTCTGTGCCTCCCTCACTCTGTGCCTCCCTCACTCTGTGCCTCCTTCACACTGTGCCTCCCTCACTCTGTGCCTCCTTCACACTGTGCCTCCCTCACTCTGTGCCTCCCTCAGTATGTGCCTCCCTCACACTGTGCCTCCCTCAATCAGTGTCTCCCTCACACTGTGCCTCCCTCACACTGTGCCTCCCTCACTCTGTGCCTCCCTCACTCTGTGCCTCCCTCACTCTGTGCCTCCACAGTCTGTGCCTCCCTCACACTGTGCCTCCCTCAATCAGTGTCTCCCTCACACTGTGCCTCCCTCACACTGTGCCTCCCTCACTCTGTGCCTCCCTCACTCTGTGCCTCCCTCACTCTGTGCCTCCCTCACTCTGTGCCTCCCTCACTCTGTGCCTCCCTCACACTGTGCCACCCTCACTCTGTGCCTCACTCACTCTGTGTCTCCCTCACTCTGTGTCTCCCTCACTCTGTGTCTCCCTCACTCTGTGTCTCCCTCACTCTGTGCCTCCCTCACACTGTGTCTCCCTCACTCTGTGTCTCCCTCACTCTGTGCATCCCTCACACTGTGCCTCCCTCACTCTGTGCCTCCCTCACTCTGTGCGTCCCTCACTCTGTGCCTCCCTCACTCTGTGTCTCCCTCACACTGTGCCTCCCTCACTCTGTGCCTCCCTCACTCTGTGTCTCCCTCACTCTGTGCCTCCCTCACTCTGTGTCTCCCTCACTCTGTGTCTCCCTCACTCTGTGCATCCCTCACACTGTGCCTCCCTCACTCTGTGCCTCCCTCACTCTGTGCATCCCTCACACTGTGCCTCCCTCACTCTGTGCCTCCCTCACTCTGTGTCTCCCTCACTCTGTGCCTCCCTTACACTGTGCCACCCTCACTCTGTGCCTCACTCACTCTGTGTCTCCCTCACTCTGTGTCTCCCTCACTCTGTGCCTCCCTCACTCTGTGTCTCCCTCACTCTGTGCCTCCCTCACACTGTGCCTCCCTCACTCTGTGTCTCCCTCACTCTGTGCCTCCCTCACTCTGTGCCTCCCTCACACTGTGTCTCCCTCACTCTGTGTCTCCCTCACTCTGTGTCACCCTCACACTGTGTCTCCCTCACTCTGTGTCTCCCTCACTCTGTGTCACCCTCACACTGTGTCTCCCTCACTCTGTGCCTCCCTCACACTGTGCCACCCTCACTCTCTGCCTCCCTCACACTGTGCCTCCCTCACTCTGTGTCACCCTCACTCTGTGCCTCCCTCACACTGTGTCTCTCTCACTCTGTGCCTCCCTCACACTGTGCCTCCCTTACACTGTGCCACCCTCACACTGTGTCTCCCTCACTCTGTGTCTCCCTCACTCTGTGTCACCCTCACACTGTGTCTCCCTCACTCTGTGCCTCCCTCACACTGTGCCACCCTCACTCTCTGCCTCCCTCACACTGTGCCTCCCTCACTCTGTGTCACCCTCACTCTGTGCCTCCCTCACACTGTGTCTCTCTCACTCTGTGCCTCCCTCACACTGTGTCTCTCTCACACTGTGCCACCCTCACTCTGTGCCTCCCTCAATCTGTGTCTCCCTCACTCTGTGCCTCTCTTACACTGTGCCACCCTCACACTGTGCCACCCTCACTCTGTGCCTCCCTTACACTGTGCCACCCTCAATCTGTGTCTCCCTCACTCTGTGCCTCCCTTACACTGTGACACGCTCACTCTGTGCCTCCCTCACTCTGTGCCACCCTCACTCTGTGCCTCCCTCACTCAGTGCCTCCCTCACTCTGTGCCTCCCTCACTCTGTGTCTCCCTCAATCTGTGCCTCCCTCACTCTGTGCCTCCCTCACACTGTGCCTCCCTCACTCTGTGCCTCCCTCACTCTGTGCCTCCCTCACACTGTGCCTCCCTCACTCTGTGCCTCCCTCACTCTGTGCCTCCCTCACTCTGTGTCTCCCTCACTGTGCCTCCCTCACTCTGTGCCTCCCTCCCCATGCCTCCCTCACTCTGTGCCTCCCTCACTCTGTGCCTCCCTCCCCGTGCCGCCCTCACTCTGTGCCTCCCTCACTCTGTGCCTCCCTCACTCTGTGCCTCCCTCACTCTGTGCCTCCCTCCCCGTGCCTCCCTCACTCTGTGACTCCCTCACTCTGTGCCTCCCTCACTCTGTGTCTCCCTCACTCTGTGCCTCCCTCACTCTGTGCCTCCCTCACTCTGTGCCTCCCTCACTCTGTGTCTCCCTCACTCTGTGTCTCCCTCACTCTGTGCCTCCCTCACACTGTGTCTCCCTCACTCTGTGCCTCCCTCACTCTGTGCCTCCCTCACACTGTGTCTCCCTCACTCTGTGCCTCGCTCACTCTGTGCCTCCCTCACTCTGTGTCACCCTCACTCTGTGTCTCCCTCACTCTGTGTCTCCCTCACACTGTGTCTCCCTCACTCTGTGCCTCCCTCACTCTGTGTCTCCCTCACTCTGTGTCACCCTCACACTGTGTCTCCCTCACTCTGTGCCTCGCTCACTCTGTGCCTCCCTCACTCTGTGTCTCCCTCACTCGGTGTCTCCCTCACTCTGTGCCTCCCTCACTCTGTGTCTCGCTCACTCTGTGCCTCCCTCACTCTGTGCCTCCCTCACTCTGTGTCACCCTCACTCTGTGCCTCCCTTCCACTGTGCCACCCTCACTCTGTGCCTCCCTCACTCTGTGCCTCCCTCACTCTGTGCCTCCCTCACTCTGTGTCACCCTCATTTTGTGTCTCCCTCACTCTGTGTCTCCTTCACTCTGTGCCTCCCTCACTCTGCGCCTCCCTCACACTGTGCCTCCCTCACACTGTGTCTCCCTCACTCTGTGCCTCCCTCACTCTGTGTCACCCTCACTCTGTGCCTCCCTCACACTGTGTCTCCCTCACTCTCTGCCTCCCTCACTCTGTGTCTCCCTCACTCTGTGCCTCCCTCACTCTGTGTCTCCCTCACTCTGTGCCTCCCTCACTCTGTGCCTCCCTCACTCTGTGTCTCCCTCACTCTGTGCCTCCCTCACTCTGTGTCTCCCTCACACTGTGACTCCCTCACTCTGTGCCTCCCTCACTCTGTGCCTCCCTCACTCTGTGCCTCCCTCACTCTGTGTCTCCCTCACTCTGTGCCTCCCTCACTCTGTGTCTCCCTCACACTGTGACTCCCTCACTCTGTGTCTCACTCACTCTGTGTCTCCCTCACACTGTGCCTCCCTCACTCTGTGCCTCCCTCACTCTGTGCCTCCCTCACTCTGTGCCTCCCTCACTCTGTGGCTCCCTCACACTGTGCTTCCCTCACTCTGTGTCTCCCTCACTCTGTGTCTCCCTCTCACTGTGCCTCCCTCACTCTGTGCCTCCCTCACTCTGTGCCTCCCTCACTCTGTGTCTCCCTCACACTGTGCTTCCCTCACTCTGTGCCTCCCTCACTCTGTGCCTCCCTCACTCTGTGCCTCCCTCACTCTGTGGCTCCCTCACACTGTGCCTCCCTCACTCTGTGTCTCCCACACTCTGTGCCTCCCTCACACTGTGTCTCCCTCACTCTGTTCCTCCCTCACACTGTGTCTCCCTCACTCTGTGCCTCCCTCACACTGTGTCTCCCTCACACTGTGTCTCCCTCACTCTGTGCCTCCCTCACACTGTGTCTCCCTCACTCTGTGCCTCCCTCACACTGTGCCTCCCCCACACTGTGCCTCCCTCACTCTGTGCCTCCCTCACTCTGTGCCTCCCTCACTCTGTGCCTCCCTCACACTGTGTCTCCCTCACTCTGTGCCTCCCTCACACTGTGCCTCCCCCACACTGTGCCTCCCTCACTCTGTGCCTCCCTCACTCTGTGCCTCCCTCACTCTGTGCCTCCCTCACTCTGTGTCTCCCTCACTCTGTGCCTCCCTCACTCTGTGCCTCCCTCACTCTGTGTCTCCCTCACTCTGTGTCTCCCTCACTCTGTTCCTCCCTCTCTCTGTGTCTCCCTCACTCTGTGTCTCCCTCACTCTGTGTCTCCCTCACTCTGTTCCTCCCTCACTCTGTGCCTCCCTCACTCTGTGTCTCCCTCACTCTGTGTCTCCCTCACTCTGTGCCTCCCTCACTCTGTGCCTCCATCACTCTGTGCTTCCCTCACTCTGTGCCTCCCTCACTCTGTGCCTCCCTCACTCTGTGTCTCCCTCACTCTGTGCCTCCCTCACTCTGTGCCTCCCTCACACTGTGCCTCCCTCACTCTGTGTCTCCCTCACTCTGTGCCTACCTCACTCTGTGCCTCCCTCACTCTGTGCCTCCCTCACTCTGTGTCTCCCTCACTCTGTGCCTCCCTCACACTGTGCCTCCCTCACTCTGTGTCTCCCTCACTCTGTGCCTCCCTCACTCTGTGTCTCCCTCACTCTGTGTCTCCCTCACTCTGTGTCTCCCTCACACTGTGCCACCCTCACTCTATGCCTCCCTCACTATGTGCCTCCCTCACACTGTGCCTCCCTCACTCTGTGCCTCCCTCACACTGTGCCTCCCTCACTCTGTGCCACCCTCACTCTATGCCTCCCTCACTCTGTGTCTCCCTCACTCTGTGTCTCCCTCACTCTGTGTCTCCCTCACACGGTGCCTCCCTCACACTGTGCCTCCCTCACTCTGTGCCTCCCTCACTCTGTGTCTCCCTCACTCTGTGCCTCCCTCACTCTGTGCCTCCCTCACTCTGTGTCTCCCTCACTCTGTGTCTCCCTCACACTGTGCCACCCTCACTCTGTGCCTCCCTCCCTCTGTGCCTCCCTCACACTGTGTCTCCCTCACTCTGTGTCACCCTCGCTCTGTGTCTCCCTCACTCTGTGCCTCCCTCACCCTGTGCCTCCCTCACTCTTTGCCTCCCTCACTTTGTGTCTCCCTCACGCTGTGTCTCCCTCACTCTGTGTCTCCCTCACACTGTGCCTCCCTCACACTGTGCCTCCCTCACTCTGTGCCTCCCTCACTCTGTGTCTCCCTCACTCTGTGTCTCCCTCACTCTGTGCCTCACTCACTCTGTGTCTCCCTCACACTGTGCCTCCCTCACTCTGTGTCTCCCTCACTCTGTGCCTCCCTCACTCTGTGTCTCCCTCACTCTGTGTCTCCCTCACACTGTGCCACCCTCACTCTGTGCCTCCCTCACTCTGTGCCTCCCTCACACTGTGTCTCCCTCACTCTGTGTCACCCTCGCTCTGTGTCTCCCTCACTCTGTGCCTCCCTCATTCTGTGCCTCCCTCACTCTTTGCCTCCCTCACTTTGTGTCTCCCTCACTCTGTGTCTCCCTCACTCTGTGCCTCCCTCACACTGTGCCTCCCTCACACTGTGCCTCCCTCACTCTGTGTCTCCCTCATTCTGTGTCTCCCTCACTCTGTGCCTCCCTCACTCTGTGCCTCCCTCACTCTGTGTCTCCCTCACACCGTGCCACCCTCACTCTGTGCCTCCCTCACACTGTGCCTCCCTCACTCTGTGTCTCCCTCACTCTGTGCCTCCCTCACTCTGTGCCTCCCTCACACTGTGTCTCCCTCACTCTGTGTCACCCTCGCTCTGTGTCTCCCTCACTCTGTGCCTCCCTCACTCTGTGCCTCCCTCACTCTGTGCCTCCCTCACTCTGTGTCTCCCTCACTCTGTGTCTCCCTCACTCTGTGCCTCACTCACTCTGTGTCTCCCTCACACTGTGCCTCCCTCACTCTGTGCCTCCCTCGCACTGTGCCTCCCTCACACTGTGCCTCCCTCACTCTGTGTCTCCCTCATTCTGTGCCTCCCTCACTCTGTGCCTCCCTCACTCTGTGCCTCCCTCACTCTGTGTCTCCCTCACTCTGCCTCCCTCACTCTGTGCCTCACTCACTCTGTGTCTCCCTCACTCTGTGCCTCCCTCCCTCTGTGTCTCCCTCACTCTGTGCCTTCCTCACACTGTGCCTCCCTCACTCTGTGCCTTCCTCACACTGTGCCTCCCTCACTCTGTGTCTCCCTCACACTGTGCCTCTCTCACTCTGTACCTCCCTCACTCTGTGCCTCCCTCACTCTGTGCCTCCCTCACTCTGTGCCTCCCTCACACTGTGTCTCCCTCACTCTGTGCCTCCCTCACACTGTGCCTCCCTCACTCTGTGCCTCCCTCACTCTGTGCCTCCCTCACTCTGTGCCTCCCTCACTCTGTGTCTCCCTCACTCTGTGCCTCCCTCACACTGTGCCTCCCTCACACTGTGCCTCCCTCACTCTGTGCCTCCCTCACTCTGTGCCTCCCTCACTCTGTGCCTCCCTCACTCTGTGCCTCCCTCACACTGTGTCTCCCTCACTCTGTGCCTCCCTCACACTGTGTCTCCCTCACTCTGTGCCTCCCTCACACTGTGTCTCCCTCACTCTGTGCCTCCCTCACTCTGTGACTCCCTCACTCTGTGCCTCCCTCACTTTGTGCCTCCCTCACACTGTGTCACCCTCACTCTGTGTCTCCCTCACTCTGTGCCTCCCTCACTTTGTGCCTCCCTCACTCTGTGTCTCCCTCACTCTGTGCCTCCCTCATTCTGTGTCTCCCTCACTCTGTGCCTCCCTCACTCTGTGCCTCCCTCACTCTGTGCCTCCCTCACTCTGTGTCTCCCTCACTCTGTGTCTCCCTCACTCTGTGCCTCCCTCACTCTGTGTCTCCCTCACTCTGTGCCTCCGTCACTCTGTGTCCCCCTCACACTGTGTCTCCCTCACTCTGTGTCTCCCTCACTCTGTGTCTCCCTCACTCTGTGTCCCCCTCACACTGTGTCTCCCTCACTCTGTGTCCCCCTCACTCTGTGTCTCCCTCACTCTGTGTCTCCCTCACTCTGTGCCTCCGTCACTCTGTGTCCCCCTCACACTGTGTCTCCCTCACTCTGTGTCTCCCTCACTCTGTGTCTCCCTCACTCTGTGTCCCCCTCACACTGTGTCTCCCTCACACTGTGTCTCCCTCACACTGTGTCTCCCTCACTCTGTGTCTCCCTCACTCTGTGCCTCCGTCACTCTGTGTCCCCCTCACACTGTGTCTCCCTCACTCTGTGTCCCCCTCACACTGTGTCTCCCTCACTCTGTGTCCCCCTCACTCTGTGTCTCCCTCACTCTGTGCCTCCGTCACTCTGTGTCTCCCTCACTCTGTGTCTCCCTCACTCTGTGTCTCCCTCACTCTGTGCCTCCCTCACTCTGTGTCTCCCTCACTCTGTGCCTCCGTCACTCTGTGTCCCCCTCACTCTGTGTCTCCCTCACTCTGTGCCTCCCTCACTCTGTGTCTCCCTCACTCTGTGCCTCCCTCACTCTGTGCCTCCCTCACTCTGTGACTCCCTCACACTGTGCCTCCCTCACTCTGTGCCTCCCTCACTCTGTGCCTCCCTCACTCTGTGCCTCCCTCACTCTGTGTCTCCCTCACTCTGTGCCTCCGTCACTCTGTGTCCCCCTCACACTGTGTCTCCCTCACACTGTGCCTCCCTCACTCTGTGTCTCCCTCACTCTGTGCCTCCCTCACTCTGTGCCTCCCTCACTCTGTGACTCCCTCACACTGTGCCTCCCTCACTCTGTGCCTCCCTCACTCTGTGCCTCCCTCACTCTGTGCCTCCCTCACTCTGTGTCTCCCTCACTCTGTGTCTCCCTCACACTGTGCCTCCCTCACACTGTGTCCCCCTCACACTGTGTCTCCCTCACTCTGTGCCTCCCTCACTCTGTGACTCCCTCACTCTGTGCCTCCCTCACTCTGTGCCTCCCTCACTCTGTGCCTCCCTCACTCTGTGTCTCCCTCACTCTGTGTCTCCCTCACTCTGTGCCTCCCTCACTCTGTGCCTCCCTCACTCTGTGACTCCCTCACACTGTGCCTCCCTCACTCTGTGCCTCCTCACTCTGTGTCTCCCTCACTCTGTGTCACCCTCACACTGTGCCTCCCTCACTCTGTGTCTCCCTCACTCTTTGCCTCCCTCACACTGTGCCTCCCTCACTTTGTGCCTCCCTCACACTGTGCCTCCCTCACTCTGTGCCTCCCTCACACTGTGCCTCCCTCACACTGTGCCTCCCTGACTCTGTGTCTCCCTCACTCTTTGCCTCCCTCACACTGTGCGTCCCTCACTTTGTGCCTCCCTCACACTGTGCCTCCCTCACACTGTGCCTCCCTCACACTGTGCCTCCCTCACTCTGTGTCTCCCTCACTCTGTGCCTCCCTCACTCTGTGTCTCCCTCACTCTGTGTCTCCCTCACACTGTGCCTCCCTCACTTTGTGCCTCCCTCACTCTGTGCCTCCCTCACACTGTGCCTCCCTCACTCTGTGTCTCCCTCACTCTGTGCCTCCCTCACTCTGTGTCTCCCTCACTCTGTGCCTCCCTCACTTTGTGCCTCCCTCACTCTGTGCCTCCCTCACACTGTGCCTCCCTCACTCTGTGCCTCCCTCACTCTGTGTCTCCCTCACACTGTGTCACCCTCACACTGTGTCACCCTCACACTGTGTCACCCTCACTCTGTGCCTCCCTCACACTGTGCCTCCCACACACTGTGTTATCCTCACACTGTGTCTCCCTCACACTGTGCCTCCCTCACTCTGTGCCTCCCTCACACTGTGCCTCCCTCACTCTGTGTCACCCTCACACTGTGTCTCACTCACTCTGTGCCTCCCTCACTCTGTGCCTCCCTCACTCTGTGCCTCCCTCACACTGTGTCTCACTCACTCTGTGCCTCCCTCACTCTGTGCCTCCCTCACTCTGTGCCTCCCTCACTCTGTGTCTCCCTCACTCTGTGCCTCCCTCACTCTGTGTCTCCCTCACTCTGTGCCTCCCTCACTCTGTGCCACCCTCACTCTGTGCCTCCCTCACTCTGTGTCTCCCTCACTCTGTGCCTCCCTCACTCTTTGTCTCCCTCACTCTGTGCCTCCCTCACTCTGTGCCACCCTCACACTGTGCCTCCCTCACACTGTGTCTCCCTCACACTGTGTCTCCCTCACACTGTGTCACCCTCACACTGTGTCTCCCTCACTCTGTGCCTCCCTCACTCTGTGCCACCCTCACACTGTGTCTCCCTCACTCTGTGCCTCCCTCACTCTGTGTCTCCCTCACTCTGTGTCACCCTCACTCTGTGCCTCCCTCACTCTGTGCCTCCCTCACTCTGTGTCTCCCTCACTCTGTGCCTCCCTCACTCTGTGTCTCCCTCACTCTGTGCCTCCCTCACTCTGTGCCACCCTCACACTGTGCCTCCATCACTCTGTGCCTCCCTCGCTCTGTGTCTCCCTCACTCTGTGCCTCCCTCGCACTGTGTCACCCTCACTCTGTGCCTCCCTCACTCTGTGTCTCTCTCACTCTGTGCCTCCCTCACTCTGGCCACCCTCACACTGTGCCTCCCTCACTCTGTGCCTCCCTCACTCTGTGTCTCCCTCACACTGTGTCTCCCTTACTCTGTGCCTCCCTCACACTGTGCCACCCTCACACTGTGCCTCCCTCACTCTGTGTCTCCCTCACACTGTGCCTCCCTCACTCTGTGTCTCCCTCACTCTGTGTCTCCCTCACTCTGTGCCTCCCTCACACTGTGTCTCCCTCACTCTGTGCCTCCCTCACTCTGTGTCTCCCTCACCCTGTGTCTCCCTCACTCTGTGTCTCCCTCACACTGTGTCTCCCTCACTCTGTGTCTCCCTCACACTGTGCCTCCCTCACTCTGTGCCTCCCTCACTCTGTGTCTCCCTCACTCTGTGTCTCCCTCACACTGTGTCTCCCTCACACTGTGTCTCCCTCACACTGTGCCTCCCTCACTCTGTGCCTCGTTCACTCTGTGTCTCCCTCACTCTGTGCCTCCCTCACTCTGTGTCACCCTCACACTGTGCCTCCCTCACACTGTGTCACCCTCACTCTGTGCCTCCCTCACTCTGTGTCTCTCTCACTCTGTGCCTCCCTCACTCTGGCCACCCTCACACTGTGCCTCCCTCACTCTGTGTCTCCCTCACACTGTGTCTCCCTCACTCTGTGTCCCCCTCACTCTGTGTCTCCCTCACTCTGTGTCTCCCTCACTCTGTGCCTCCGTCACTCTGTGTCCCCCTCACACTGTGTCCCCCTCACACTGTTTCTCCCTCACACTGTGTCTCCCTCACACTGTGTCTCCCTCACTCTGTGTCTCCCTCACTCTGTGCCTCCGTCACTCTGTGTCCCCCTCACACTGTGTCTCCCTCACTCTGTGTCCCCCTCACACTGTGTCTCCCTCACTCTGTGTCCCCCTCACTCTGTGTCTCCCTCACTCTGTGCCTCCGTCACTCTGTGTCTCCCTCACTCTGTGTCTCCCTCACTCTGTGTCTCCCTCACTCTGTGTCTCCTTCACTCTGTGCCTCCCTCACTCTGTGTCTCCCTCACTCTGTGCCTCCGTCACTCTGTGTCCCCCTCACTCTGTGTCTCCCTCACTCTGTGCCTCCCTCACTCTGTGTCTCCCTCACTCTGTGCCTCCGTCACTCTGTGTCCCCCTCACACTGTGTCTCCCTCACACTGTGCCTCCCTCACTCTGTGTCTCCCTCACTCTGTGCCTCCCTCACTCTGTGCCTCCCTCACTCTGTGACTCCCTCACACTGTGCCTCCCTCACTCTGTGCCTCCCTCACTCTGTGCCTCCCTCACTCTGTGCCTCCCTCACTCTGTGTCTCCCTCACTCTGTGTCTCCCTCACACTGTGCCTCCCTCACACTGTGTCCCCCTCACACTGTGTCTCCCTCACTCTGTGCCTCCCTCACTCTGTGACTCCCTCACTCTGTGCCTCCCTCACTCTGTGCCTCCCTCACTCTGTGCCTCCCTCACTCTGTGTCTCCCTCACTCTGTGTCTCCCTCACTCTGTGACTCCCTCACACTGTGCCTCCCTCACTCTGTGCCTCCTCACTCTGTGTCTCCCTCACTCTGTGTCACCCTCACACTGTGCCTCCCTCACACTGTGCCTCCCTCACTCTGTGCCTCCCTCACTCTGTGACTCCCTCACACTGTGCCTCCCTCACTCTGTGCCTCCTCACTCTGTGTCTCCCTCACTCTGTGTCACCCTCACACTGTGCCTCCCTCACTCTGTGTCTCCCTCACTCTTTGCCTCCCTCACACTGTGCCTCCCTCACTTTGTGCCTCCCTCACACTGTGCCTCCCTCACTCTGTGCCTCCCTCACACTGTGCCTCCCTCACTCTGTGCCTCCCTGACTCTGTGTCTCCCTCACTCTTTGCCTCCCTCACACTGTGCGTCCCTCACTTTGTGCCTCCCTCACACTGTGCCTCCCTCACACTGTGCCTCCCTCACACTGTGCCTCCCTCACTCTGTGTCTCCCTCACTCTGTGCCTCCCTCACTCTGTGTCTCCCTCACTCTGTGTCTCCCTCACACTGTGCCTCCCTCACTTTGTGCCTCCCTCACTCTGTGCCTCCCTCACACTGTGCCTCCCTCACTCTGTGTCTCCCTCACTCTGTGCCTCCCTCACTCTGTGTCTCCCTCACTCTGTGCCTCCCTCACTTTGTGCCTCCCTCACTCTGTGCCTCCCTCACACTGTGCCTCCCTCACTCTGTGCCTCCCTCACTCTGTGTCTCCCTCACACTGTGTCACCCTCACACTGTGTCACCCTCACACTGTGTCACCCTCACTCTGTGCCTCCCTCACACTGTGCCTCCCACACACTGTGTTATCCTCACACTGTGTCTCCCTCACACTGTGTCACCCTCACTCTGTGCCTCCCTCACACTGTGCCTCCCTCACTCTGTGTCACCCTCACACTGTGTCTCACTCACTCTGTGCCTCCCTCACTCTGTGCCTCCCTCACTCTGTGCCTCCCTCACACTGTGTCTCACTCACTCTGTGCCTCCCTCACTCTGTGCCTCCCTCACTCTGTGCCTCCCTCACTCTGTGTCTCCCTCACTCTGTGCCTCCCTCACTCTGTGTCTCCCTCACTCTGTGCCTCCCTCACTCTGTGCCACCCTCACTCTGTGCCTCCCTCACTCTGTGTCTCCCTCACTCTGTGCCTCCCTCACTCTTTGTCTCCCTCACTCTGTGCCTCCCTCACTCTGTGCCACCCTCACACTGTGCCTCCCTCACACTGTGTCTCCCTCACACTGTGTCTCCCTCACACTGTGTCACCCTCACACTGTGTCTCCCTCACTCTGTGCCTCCCTCACTCTGTGCCACCCTCACACTGTGTCTCCCTCACTCTGTGCCTCCCTCACTCTGTGTCTCCCTCACTCTGTGTCACCCTCACTCTGTGCCTCCCTCACTCTGTGCCTCCCTCACTCTGTGTCTCCCTCACTCTGTGCCTCCCTCACTCTGTGTCTCCCTCACTCTGTGCCTCCCTCACTCTGTGCCACCCTCACACTGTGCCTCCATCACTCTGTGCCTCCCTCGCTCTGTGTCTCCCTCACTCTGTGCCTCCCTCGCACTGTGTCACCCTCACTCTGTGCCTCCCTCACTCTGTGTCTCTCTCACTCTGTGCCTCCCTCACTCTGGCCACCCTCACACTGTGCCTCCCTCACTCTGTGCCTCCCTCACTCTGTGTCTCCCTCACTCTGTGTCTCCCTCACACTGTGTCTCCCTCACACTGTGTCACCCTCACACTGTGTCTCCCTTACTCTGTGCCTCCCTCACACTGTGCCACCCTCACACTGTGCCTCCCTCACTCTGTGTCTCCCTCACACTGTGCCTCCCTCACTCTGTGTCTCCCTCACTCTGTGTCTCCCTCACTCTGTGCCTCCCTCACACTGTGTCTCCCTCACTCTGTGCCTCCCTCACTCTGTGTCTCCCTCACCCTGTGTCTCCCTCACTCTGTGTCTCCCTCACACTGTGTCTCCCTCACTCTGTGTCTCCCTCACACTGTGCCTCCCTCACTCTGTGCCTCCCTCACTCTGTGTCTCCCTCACTCTGTGTCTCCCTCACACTGTGTCTCCCTCACACTGTGTCACCCTCTCACTGTGCCTCCCTCACTCTGTGTCTCCCTCACTCTGTGTCTCCCTCACACTGTGCCTCCCTCACTCTGTGCCTCGTTCACTCTGTGTCTCCCTCACTCTGTGCCTCCCTCACTCTGTGTCACCCTCACACTGTGCCTCCCTCACTCTGTGCCTCGTTCACTCTGTGCCTCCCTCACTCTGTGTCACCCTCACACTGTGCCTCCCTCACTCTGTGCCTCGTTCACTCTGTGTCTCCCTCACTCTGTGTCTCCCTCACTCTGTGTCTCCCTCACACTGTGTCTCCCTCACTCTGTGCCTCCCTCACTCTGTGTCTCCCTCACTCTGTGTCTTCCTCACTCTGTGCCTCCCTCACTCTGTGTCTCCCTCACTCTGTGTCTCCCTCACACTGTGCCTCCCTCACTCTGTGCCTCCCTCACTCTGTGTCTCCCTCACTCTGTGCCTCCCTCACTCTGTGTCACCCTCACACTGTGCCTCCCTCACACTGTGTCTCCCTCACACTGTGCCTCCCTCACTCTGTGTCTCCCTCACTCTGTGCCTCCCTCACTCTGTGCCACCCTCACTCTGTGTCTCCCTCACTCTGTGCCTCCCTCACTCTGTGTCTCCCTCACTCTGTATCACCCTCACTCTGTGCCTCCCTCACTCTGTGCCTCCCTCACTCTGTGTCTCCCTCACTCTGTGCCTCCCTCACTCTGTGCCTCCCTCACTCTGTGCCTCCCTCACACTGTGTCACCCTCACTCTGTGCCTCCCTCACACTGTGTCTGCCTCACTCTGTGCCTCCCTCACTCTGTGTCTCCCTCACTCTGTGCCTCCCTCACTCTGTGCCTCCCTCACTCTGTGTCTCCCTCACTCTGTGCCTCCCTCACTCTGTGCCTCCCTCACACTGTGTCTCCCTCACACTGTGCCTCCCTCACTCTGTGTCTCCCTCACTCTGTGCCTCCCTCTCTCTCTGCCACCCTCACTCTGTGTCTCCCTCACTCTGTGTCTCCCTCACTCTGTGCCTCCCTCACTCTGTGTCTCCCTCACTCTGTGTCTCCCTCACTCTGTGTCACCCTCACTCTGTGCCTCCCTCACTCTGTGCCTCCCTCACTCTGTGTCTCCCTCACTCTGTGCCTCCCTCACTCTGTGCCTCCCTCACTCTGTGCCTCCCTCACACTGTGTCACCCTCACTCTGTGCCTCCCTCACACTGTGTCTCCCTCACTCTGTGCCTCCCTCACTCTGTGCCTCCCTCACACTGTGTCACCCTCACTCTGTGCCTCCCTCACACTGTGTCTCCCTCACTCTGTGCCTCCCTCACTCTGTGCCTCCCTCACTGTGCCTCCCTCACACTGTGCCTCCCTCACTCTGTGTCTCCCTCACTCTGTGCCTCCCTCACACTGTGTCTCCCTCACACTGTGCCTCCCTCACACTGTGTCTCCCTCACTCTGTGCCTCCCTCACTGTGCCTCCCTCACTGTGCCTCCCTCACACTGTGCCTCCCTCACTCTGTGCCTCCCTCACTCTGTGTCTCCCTCACACTGTGTCTCCCTCACTCTGTGCCTCCCTCACTCTTTGTCTCCCTCACACTGTGTCTCCCTCACTCTGTGCCTCCCTCACACTGTGCCTCCCTCACTCTGTGCCTCCCTCACACTGTGTCTCCCTCACTCTGTGTCTCCCTCACACTGTGCCACCCTCACTCTGTGCCTCCCTCACTCTGTGCCTCCCTCACTCTGTTTCACCCTCTCTGTGCCTCCCTCACTCTGTGTCACCCTCTCTGTGCCTTGCTCCATCTCCTGTGCTGGTGGTATGGTCACATCAACTGCTGGGAAGCTGGAAATAGAGCTGGTCACCCAGCTCCGCCAGAGGGCAATGTCCAGGGTGACTGTGGCCTGGGCCACATCTCCCATAAAGATGGGCTTCTCTTGCCATCAACTGCAGTCTCCACGTGGAGCATCAATGGTTAAAATGATTATTTTACATCAATCTAAATCATAAAGTTCAGGTCACACAATGTCATGAAATTCTAAAAACATTCTTGAGATGTGGACACTGCATTTGTTGTCATTCTGAGTGGACCTGAGAAGATGGTGGTAGGTTCTGTCGAGTCACCGGCTTGCTTGGCGTAGGGCAGGTCCAAGTTAATTCCAGTGGTGTGTGTCTGGGGTCACATGTAGACCAGGCTGGGTAAGATTTCCTTCCCCAAAGGACATTAATGAACCAGTTGGCTTTGTACAAGTTCACACTTTCCTAGTGATTAAATAAGCAATTTAAGTTTGATTAATTTTGTGCTATTATTATTTTGAATTTTATTTCAGGTATCGACAGGCAAGGTGGAATCTACAGACAGTGCCCGGCTCTCCAATTATCTGGCCCGTCCTCTCAGAATCCACGTCCTCAAATTGAGTTAGCTTCTGTTTCTCGCTCTGCACCAAGAGGCGGTCTATCATTAACGGCAGGAGCTGAGGGAGATGGAGAGAATCAGCTTCATTGGGCCAGATAAATTACGGGAGCTGGTGGTGGACAGCCTGAGCAGTGGCCAAAGGATCAGCTGTCAGCATCAGTAGAGACGTGGAGACAGACAAGGCAAGTGATAGGCAGCAAAGTGAATTGTGTCAGGGTGACCAGCTTTGTTCCTGAAGAGTGACTCCTCCTGATGGGAAATTAGAAGAAGCTCCAACGGCTTTGGGAGATCACAGGAACATTGACTCTCCGAGATTCTGGGAAATCTAAAAGGGACGAGAGTTCTCCCGGTTTAATAACAAAAGGATAAATTGCCCTTAATCCCTGAGTCGCTCACGTACGCTTCTTTTAGTTTTACTTTTATAAAGAAAAGAAGCTCTTAACGTTAAAAGGGGCTGAATTTTCCAGTGCTTCCTGCTGATGGATCTTCCGGCCCCCAGCGAAGGTGACCCCCTCCCCACATTGGGTTTCCGGGTGGTGGGAGGGCGCGCCAGACAAACCGAGTTACACCTGGCTGGGATTGGAAGATCCGGAGCAGCCAATCGAGAACCATCTTCACTCCTGGTAAATACAGCAGCCGGGGCCGGGGGGGGGGCCAGGGGCCGGGGGGGGGGGGGGGGGCCGGGGGCCGGGGGGGGGCCGGGGGGGGGGGGCGGGGGCGGGGGCCGGGGGGGGGGGGGGGCCGGGGGCCGGGGGGGGCCGGGGGGGGGGGCCGGGGGCCGGGGGGGGCCGGGGGCCGGGGGGGGGGGCCGGGGGGGGGGGCCGGGGGGGGGGGGCTGGGGGGGGGGGGGGCGGGGGCCGGGGGCCGGGGGGGGGGGCCGGGGGGGGGGCTGGGGGGGGGGGCGGGGGCCGGGGGCCGGGGGGGGGCCGGGGGGGGGGGCGGGGGCCGGGGGCCGGGGGGGGCGGGGGGGGGGGCCGGGGGCCGGGGGGGGGGCCGGGGGGGGGGGGGCCGGGGGGCCGGGGGGGGGCCGGGGGCTGGGGGGGGGCCGGGGGGGGGGGGTGCCGGGGGCCGGGGGGGGGCGGGGGCCGGGGCCGGGGCCGGGGGCCGGGGGGGGGGGGCGGGGGCCGGGGGCCGGGGGGGGGGCGGGGGCCGGGGGCCGGGGGGGGGGGCGGGGGCGGGGGCCGGGGCCGGGGGGGGGGGGGGGGCGGGGGCCGGGGGGGCCGGGGGGGGGGGCGGGGGCGGGGGCCGGGGGCCGGGGGGGGGGGGGCGGGGAGGCAGGTGTGGGGGTGGGGGGGGGGGACCCTAGACATAGTGATCTAGAAACTGCAACACACAAACCTTCATTACTTCTGTAAAGAGATACGTGTTGGTGTCTTTTTTTACTTGCACCCACCAGGACAAACACAAGAATGCCAAATTTCCTACAATTTATACTACATGAGAAAAGGGTGCGGATTCGTTAGCAAGTTTGAATCAAATTCACGGAGACGTTGCCATGGAGAAAGAACTATTGGCTCTCCAAGCTCACCGGTTACTAAAAGAAGACATGGTTTGAGCATTTCCTTTTGTTTGCTGAGAATGGATCCTTGTGTATGATATCTGCCGCTTCCAGCTAGCGTAAATGAGCCATGTTACAAACTCTACTGATTATTTTTAATTGGCTGTTAGTGTAGCTATGAGCGCACTCAGGATTGTTCAGGAAGTACTGCCCAATCGCATCCAACATTTGTTTTGTGTTTTGCAAGCATTGGTTGGTTGAGTACGGACTGTACTCTGCCTATTACACTCACCCAGAGTGTTTGATTCAGTCAGCCAATCACTGCGATGCATGGCCTTTCTACCTGACATCATCACGCTGAGAAGCAATCCGCTCTGAATGGATGGAGGTCATTCTGAATCCAGATTGGAATGCTTCAGGATTGATTAGTTGAGTCAAAATAAGGATTATCTCCTTAAAGGGTCTTCCTTGTGCCAATGCTGAGCTTCTAGGGACATCAGGAATATTCACCCCTCACAGTGAGCTATGCAAAATGACCAAGAGACAGGCAGAGGAAGCAGCCGGGCACTCTGCAACCAAATACTTTCTGCACATGATCGGCTGACCATCAGGTGCCAGCATCACTTGCAGTTCCTGATCAAACTGACCTGAACAAAGAACAAAGCAAATCCAGCAAAGAGACACATCGCTCTTTCACTGGAATAGCCAATAGGAAATTGCAAAGGGATGGCATCTGGGTTGAGTTCAACTGTTGGGCTGGGTCTTGGAGTTCTTATATAAAGTAGGACATCTAATAATAGAGCTGAGACACTCCAGCAGGAAGTGGGATGGTCACTCATGTCCATTAATGTAATATGTTAGCCAAATGGGGCAGCACGGCAGCACAGTGGTTAGCACAGTTGCTTCATAGCTCCAGGGTCCCAGGTTCGATCCCCGACTTGGATCACTGTCTGTGTGGAGTCTGCACTTTCTCCCCGTGTCTGCGTGGGTTTCCTCCGGGTGCTCCGGTTTCCTCCCACAGTCCAAAGATGTGCAGGTTAGGTGGATTGGCCATGATAAATTGCCCTTAGGTTAGGTGGGGTTGTGGGGGAGTGTGCCTGGGTAGGATGGCCATGCTAAATTGCCCTTAGTGTTCAAAAAGGTTGGGTTGGGTGGGGTTACTGGGTTACGGAGAGGGTGGAGGTGTGGGCTTGGGTAGGGTGCTCTTTCCAAGCGCCAGTGCAGACCTGATGGGCCGAATGGCCTCCTTCTGCACTGTAAATTCTATGAAATTCTCTGAAAATGTGGTAGTGTTGGAATGGGACCCGGCGCAGAGATGCGGAAGTCGAGAATTTGAACTCTGATATGGAGACCCAGGCATCGGACGTTTCCAATGGCAAAGCAGCCGGCGAACAGCACCCCCCCCCCCCCCCCCCCCATACCCATTGACTTATAAAGGGTACAGACAAGGCCATTTGGATGGGGTATCACATCTCCGTTTCCAATACCGAGTGGCACATGATGCAGACAAAGAACACGTTTACATCTGTTTCCGTAGCTAGTCTTTCCTGGAATAGGTCACTAAGCTGTCTCCAGCAGCCTGTAGTTTGAGGGACACCCCTCCACATTGAGGATGTCTGACCAGGAACCTCTCCCACTTGGGGCTGGTTTAGCACTGGGCTAAATCGCTGGCTTTGAAAGCAGACCAAGGCAGGCCAGCAGCACGGTTCAATTCCCGTACCAACCTCCCCGAACAGGCGCCGGAATGTGGCGACTAGGGGCTTTTCACAGTAACTTCATTTGAAGGCTACGTGTGACAATAAGCGATTTTCATTTCATTTTATCATTTTTTCCGACCTATGTTGGAAGGATTTACAAGTTGACCCTCAACCTGTTTAGCCATGTTACGAATGCTCAGATGGCGGGATTGTGTCTGGGTTAGAGTTTGGCAGGTTAAAGGGTGATCAGATTAAGGTTTTTTAAATGACTAAAGAATATGATAAGAGAAATGACTTCATCTGGTAGGCATTTGGGGGCTAATGCTGTGGTGGATGTGGTATTTTGGGGGCAAGGGATTTGGAGCAAGATAAGATAAATGGAGTTGAACTGAAGATCAGCCACGACATAATGGGCCAGCAGAACTGAGTCAAGGGGCTGAATGGCCCCTCCTGTTCCTATCCCCAGTCGGATTTGCTATTTCTGACCTGGATGCTAATTGCTTGCACTGGCTACATATTTTGAGTATATTTACATTGCAACAAGCCAGTTGCCAAGGAAATATGAAGGAAAATAGTGAGCTTGTAAATTCTAATTCACCTTGCTCTGAGAAGCTGAGTGAGCTTGAAAGAAGCCAGGAGCTGGTCTTATGATTTAATATTCTGTCTCTGTGTTGGCAGAAAACCTTCCCCAATATGACTGGCTTACTAATGGAGTAAGAAATACAATCAGCAGATTTCACCGAGATAAAGCACTGGTACCACAAGGTGAATACTCCAGAAACCTGTCAAATTACTGCTGTGACACGAACCGCACATTTCTGTTCTACACCAGTGCTAAGCTGGGAACTTGTAAATGTAAAGATTAACCCTCACAGCCAGCTGAACAGAATGTAGTCAATGCTGCTCTTCTGTTATATTTTACATTCTGTCCCCTTTCTGTAACCGTCTTGTGCTGAATAAAATAAAAGATTCCTAATTTTCACTGGGCGGGGTAGTGTTTCTATAAATTACCAAATCAGATTTAAATTGTTACAAGACAACAATTCCATAAAGATTTGAAATTAGAATAATCACAAAATCAGAACTTTTCTTTCCAAATACATTTAGTGGACAGCACAGTGGCACAGTGGTTAGCACTGCTGCCTCGCCGCGCCAGGGACCCAGGTTCAATTACGACCTCGGGTCACTGTCTGTGCGGAGTCTGCACGTTCTCCCCGTGTGTGCGTGGGTTTCCTCCGGGTGCTCCGGTTTCCCCCCACAGTCTAAAGATGTGCAGGTTAGGTGGATTGGCCATGATAAATTGCCCCAAAGGTTAGGTGGGGGAGTGTGCCTGGGTAGGGTGCTCTTTCAGAGGGTTGGTGCAGACTCAATGGGCCCAATGGCCTCCTTCGGCACTGTAGGAATTCAATGATTCTTCGTCTATGAATCTCCGGATATCCCATCGCAGTTAATGAATGACGTGGTCTTGCCCTGTCCCCAGACCACTCTGGGATGGGGGGATATGGGGATAGGGTGAGCTGAAGAGGGGGCAGGCGGGGCAGGCGGAGCAGAAACACTTGTTGCGTTTAGTGACCAGTTCCTGTGATGTAGTTTCTGTGTAATTCTGTAATATAATTAGCGGGCGTTGAAGCACTATCAATTACAATGAGACGAGAGTAGAGCGTAATCGAGGCTTTATTACACAGAGTTGTGTGGCCTCCTGCAGCTGCTGCCGAAATGGCTGCAGTTCGGTGAGCACACACATTTATACTCCGCCTACTGGGCGGAGCCAGCAGGCAGGGATCTACCCCCGTGCCTGTAGTACAGGAGCCTTACCGTAATACCCCTCATATACGTATTGTACAAACAGTGGTGACTACCACATTGCTTTTCTGATGATCTTTCCTAGTTTGACAGTTACCAGTTTCCTGTCTCTTTTTCAGATTGGAAGTCAAATCCCCCAACACCTTAATCTCCCCCAGGATGGTCAGAGGACTCTCACTCGCAACCAATCTCCGTCCACCTGCACCCTCCCCCTGAAGTTGTTCTCCTTTAACATAATAATGCCGGTTTGTTTCTGTAACTGTGATTTAGAACATGACTGAACTCTCTGATACGAGAAGCTTCTATGGGCTGCGCCCTTATCTATCATTTCTAACTAGATTCCTGCTCTTTCAGAGACCATTCAGCGTGAATTGTTTATATTTTTCACATGTTAGCTGGCTGGGGTCAGAGGTGAAGCGATATATTAGTGAATCTCTCCTCAGCTACTCTGCAATAACTCCTTGCTGATGAAATTGTAATTTAAGGAGTGGATCTAAATCAAGTGTAGGGAGTGGGAGCTGCGATGCCTCCTCTCAACAGCTCACTCGGATTCTCTTGCACCATTTCAGTAATTTCTTCGGTAATAAATCACAAAGAGTTGACTTGATCTGCTGCTCAATGAGCCAGGTATAATCCTGGAACCTGTCCTACATACCAGACATTATGGCAGCCTCTGAGCGGTGTTGTTTACAGTAGTACATCTTACTGCTGCTCACAGGAATGTCATACTTTGCAACTTCTGTAATAGTTCAGAAGTGTTGGACACATTTGGATCAGAACCTGTGAACTCGCCGTGTTTGTGTTAAGAATTGACAGGCTGTACACTCTGCTCTCTAAAACAATGAGCTCCATCAGGAGTCTGCTTGCTCACTTTCTGTCATTGAGCATTTCACAATGTTTTATGAATAAATTATATTTTGCTAAAAAAAACTTGCTCAACACAAACTGCAAACTGCAATCTTGTTAAAAGTCTTAAACACAGACGTTGCGAACACTTAGATACTAACTCATCGTCTACTCATTTTTTAATAATATAATAACCTTTATTGTCACAAGTAGTCTTACATTAACACTGCAATGAAGTTACTGTGAAAATCCCCTCGTTGCCACATTCCCCTAGTCGGGTACACAGAGGGAGAATTCAGAATGTCCAAATTACCGAACAGCACGTGTTTCGGGACTTGTGGGAGGAAACCAGAGCACCCGGAGAAACCCACGCAGACACGGGGAGAACGTGCAGACTCCGCACAGTGACCCAAGCCGGGAATCGAACCTGGGACCCTGGCGCTGTGAAGCCATAGTGCTAACCACTATGCTGCCCACTTTATACACCTGTTTACAGCTTCTCATAGTGAGCATTGCTCTGTTCGGGAGGTACTCGCTCTGCCTGATTCAGCCCATACTCCTGATTCTGCTCCAGTTCCTGATCCTGCTCCTGCTCCAGATACTGCTCCAGTTCCTGCTCATGATCCTGTACTTGTTCCTGCTCCAGTTCCTGATCCTGCTCCTGATCCTGCTCCTGCTCCTGCTCCTGCTCCAGCTCCTGTTCCTGGCCCTAATTCTGCCCCGTTTTGCTGTGTCTGTGTTCCCCCTGTACAATTGCTGTGCCACCTTGGAATCTTCTTACGGTTAATCATTGAATGCTGGAGGCCATTCAACGCATCCTGCCTGTGCTAGTCAGCCAATTAGCCCCAATTCCCATGATTTTCCCCATTGTCCTGAGAATATCTTCTTTTCCAGAAAATGTGCTAAATACCCTGAATCTGCATCGGACAGTGCTTGTCAGATTGTGACCACTTGCTGTTTTTAAAACAAATCTTCCTGCTGCCTTTCCTGTCAAATCCCAGTTGTTATTTTATTTGTGAGAGATCGCACCTCGGTGATCAGCTCAGCTGCTGGGTGACAGTCTTTAGAACATGAAGTTTGAGTTTTGCTGTCGGCTTTGTGAGGCTCTGGGTTTAGGCATTGGTTTGAATCCTCTCCCAGGAAGGCGTATTCAACAAGAGAGCTTCCCAATCCAGAGGAGGACAGTCCCAGAACCTTGGAGAAGTCGGAGTATTTTCAATCATCAGTTTTGTTGTAACAACAGACTGTGACCAGGGAAGAATAGATGTTGTAAGCTGGAGGTTATAATGAGTGAAGCAGTGTTGACAGCTTGAGTCTGTGCTCGGAGTCTGATCTATGAACATTGGAGGCGCCTAATCAGGTGTTATTGTTGGATGTGTGACAGAAAATCCTTCTGTGCTTTTGCAAGTGTTTTGAGGGAATCTCCATAATGATGATGCACAATTCCAGGGAAGGAAGAGCTTTTCCATCTTAACCACAGAGACGCACGGGGCTGGGATGAATCACTGACACAACAGAAAGAGTGATCCTTACCCAACCCGGGGGTGGGGGGGAGGTCACAACAATACCACAGTGTTTCCCGGGGGTGGGTATTTGGCTGTGACTGGGCTTTGTGATCACAGAAAACTCCCACATCAGTTGATGCGATACAAGCAGTGGTGTTATTTCAGATCCTAGTGGTCATTTGTTCCTGCTCTACTGTGTGAGGCAGCCCAAGCTCAGGCTCAGGGTGAGGAGTTGTGGCCGGCAGCGACAGCACTGAATGGTTGGTGGTGATAGCGGGAAAGTTGGGAACCTGAGGGACAATAGCTGATTCCAGGTGCTGGATTCTTTGGGAAGGAGGACTTGTGTTTCCGTTAAAAACACGAGGAAGGTAACGGGAAAGCAGCTCAGAGTGTGGAGGACTGAGCAGAGGACAGATCACTGTTAACAGTGTCTCACTGTGACTGCTGGAAGGTGTGATTCAGCGACACACGTGACTCCAAGTCTGGGTTCAAGTCCAGTTCTAGTTGTACAGCAGGAGATTGCAATGGTGGATTCAGCCTGACAGCAGACAGCAGGCCCAGGATCACATCCTGCAGCAGATCCCAGAACAGGTCCCAGAGCAGATCACAGAGCAGGTCCCAGAGGAGATCCAAGAGCAGATACCAGAGCAGGTCCCATAGCAGATCCCAGAGCAGGTCCCAGAGCAGATCCCAGAGTAGGTCCCAGAGCAGGTCCCAGAGCAGATCCCAGAGTAGGTCCCAGAGCAGATCCCAGAGTAGGTCCCAGAGCAGATCCCAGAGTAGGTCCCAGAGCATATCCCAGAGGAGGCCCCAGAGCAGATCCAAGAGTAGGTCCCAGAGCAGATCCCAAAGCAGGTTCCAGAGCAGATCCCAGAGTAGGTCCCAGAGCAGGTTCCAGAGCAGATCCCAGAGTAGGTCCCAGAGCATATCCCAGAGCAGGCCCCAGAGCAGATCCCAGAGCAGGTTCCAGAGCAGATCCCAGAGTAGGTCCCAGAGCAGGTTCCAGAGCAGATCCCAGAGTAGGTCCCAGAGCAGATCCCAGAGCAGGTTCCATGGCAGGTCCCAGAGCAAGTCCCAGAGCAGGTTCCAGAGCAGATCCCAGAGTAGGTCTCAGAGCAGATCGCAGAGCAGATCCCAGAGTAGGTCCCAGAGCGAGTCCCAGAGCAGATCCCAGATTAGGTCTCAGAGCAGGTTGCATGGCAGATCCCAGAGCAGGCCCCAGAGCAGATCGCAGAGCAGATCCCAGAGTAGGTCCCAGAGCGAGTCCCAGAGCAGATCCCAGATTAGGTCCCAGAGCAGATCCCAGAGTAGGTCCCAGGGCAGGCCCCAGAGAAGATCCCAGAGTAGGTCTCAGAGTAGGTCCCAGAGCAGCTCCAAGAGCAGGCCCCAGAGCAGATTCCAGAGTAGGTCCCAGAGCAGATTCCAGAGTAGGTCCCAGAGCAGATCCCAGAGCAGGTTCCAGAGCAGATCCCAGAGCAGGTTCCAGAGCAGATCCCAGAGTAGGTCCCAGAGCAGATCCCTGAGCAGGTCCCAGAGCAGATCCCAGATTACATACCAAAGTCCCATTGGAAGATGGGGGTACAGTGGTCCCACTGGGTGAGGGGGGGGGGGGGGGGGGGGCAGCTGATGTAGGTGGAAGACCATGATTGTCCCTCAAAGACGCCCTGAATTTTTAAATGACTAAAAACAAATTATGGCGACAGACTTTAGGTAATCATTGTGCAAGAACTGCCCTTCCACAGAAATTGAACCTAATTGACAAACTGTCCCTGTTCCAGTCTCTTCCTGATACGCTCAGCAAGGCCGCGCAGTGTTGGGGTCACGATGACTAGGCCGCGCAGTGCTGGGGTCACGTTGACTAGGCCGCGCAGTGCTGGGGTCACGTTGACTAGGCCGCGCAGTGCTGGGGTCACGTTGACTAGGCTGCGCAGTGCTGGGATCACGTTGACTGGGCCGCGCAGTGCTGGGGTCACGTTGACTGGGCCGCGCAGTGCTGGGGTCACGTTGACTAGGCCGCGCAGTGCTGAGGTCACGTTGACTAGGCCGCGCAGTGCTGGGGTCACGTTGACTAGGCCGCGCAGTGCTGGGGTCACGTTGACTGGGCCGCGCAGTGCTGGGCTCACGTTGACTAGGCCTCGCAGTGCTGGGGTCACGTTGACTCAGCCGTGCAGTGCTGGGGTCACATTGACTAGGCCTCGCAGTGCTGGGGTCACGTTGACTGGGCCACGCAGTGCTGGGCTCACGTTGACTAGGCCTTGCAGTGCTGGGGTCAGGTTGACTAGGCCTCGCAGTGCTGGGGTCACGGTGACTAGGCCTCGCAGTGCTGGGATCACGTTGACTGGGCCGCGCAGTGCTGGGGTCACGTTGACTAGGCCGCGCAGTGCTGGGATCACGTTGACTGGGCCGCGCAGTGCTGGGGTCACGTTGACTGGGCCGCGCAGTGCTGGGGTCACGTTGACTAGGCCGCGCAGTGCTGGGGTCACGTTGACTAGGCCTCGCAGTGCTGGGGTCACGTTGACTCGGCCGTGCAGTGCTGGGGTCACGTTGACTAGGCCTCGCAGTGCTGGGGTCACGTTGACTGGGCCACGCAGTGCTCGGGTCACGTTGACTAGGCCTTGCAGTGCTGGGGTCAGGTTGACTAGGCCTCGCAGTGCTCGGGTCACGGTGACTAGGCCTCGCAGTGCTGGGATCACGTTGACTGGGCCGCGCAGTGCTGGGGTCACGTTGACTAGGCCGCGCAGTGCTGGGGTCACGTTGTCTAGGCCGCGCAGTGCTGGGTCACGGTGACTGGGCCGCGCAGTGCTGGGGTCACGTTGACTAGGCCGCGCAGTGCTGGGATCACGTTGACCAGGCCGAGCAGTGCTGGTGTCATGTTGACTAGGCTGCACAGTGCTGGGGTCACGTTGACTGGGCCGCGCAGTGCTGGGGTCACGTTGACCAGGCCGAGCAGTGCTGGGGCCATGTTGACTAGGCTGCACAGTGCTGGGGTCCCGTTGACTGGGCCGCGCAGTGCTGGGGTCACGTTGACTAGGCCGCACAGTGCTGGGGTCACGTTGACTGGGCCGCGCAGTGCTGGGTCACGTTGACTAGGCCGTGCAGTGCTGGGGTCACGTTGACTGGGCCGCGCAGTGCTGGGGTCACGTTGACTAGGCCGCGCAGTGCTGGGGTCACGATGACTAGGCCGCGCAGTGCTGGGGTCACGTTGACTGGGCCGCGCAGTGCTGGGGTCACGTTGACTAGGCCGCGCAGTGCTGGGGTCACGATGACTAGGCCGTGCAGTGCTGGGGTCACGTTAACTGGGCCGCACAGTGCTGGGGTCACGTTGACTAGGCCGCACAGTGCTGGGGTCACGTTGATTGGGCCGCGCAGTGCTGGGGTCACGTTGACTAGGCCGCACAGTGCTGGGGTCACATTGACTGGGCCGCGCAGTGCTGGGGTCACGTTGACAGGGCCGCGCAGTGCTGGGGTCACGTTGACTAGGCCGCGCATTGCTGGGGTCACGATGACTAGGCCGCGCAGTGCTGGGGTCACGTTGACTGGGCCGCGCAGTGCTGGGGTCACGTTGAGTAGGCCGCGCAGTGCTGGGGTCACGATGACTAGGCCGTGCAGTGCTGGGGTCACGTTGACTGGGCCGCGCAGTGACCCTAGTCACGTTGACTAGGCCGTGCAGTGCTGGGGTCACGTTAACTGGGCCGCACAGTGCTGGGGTCACGTTGACTAGGCCGCACAGTGCTGGGTTCACGTTGATTGGGCCGCGCAGTGCTGGGGTCACGTTGACTAGGCCGCACAGTGCTGGGGTCACGTTGACTGGGCCGCGCAGTGCTGGGATCACGTTGAGTAGGCCGCGCAGTGCTGGGGTCACGATGACTAGGCCGTGCAGTGCTGGGGTCACGTTGACTAGGCCGTGCAGTGCTGGGGTCACATTGACTAGGCCGCGAAGTGCTAGGGTCACGTTGACTAGGCCGCGCAGTGCTGGGTTCACGTTGACTGGGCCGCACAGTGACCCTAGTCACGTTGACTAGGCCGCGCAGTGCTGGGTTCACTTTGACTGGGCCGCGCAGTGCTGGGATCACGTTGACTAGGCCGCGCAGTGCTGGGATCACGTTGTCTAGGCCGTGCAGTGCTGGGGTCACGTTGTCTAGGCCGTGCAGTGCTGAGGTCACGTTGACTAGGCCACGCAGTGCTGGGTCACGAAGACTAGGCCACGCAGTGCTGGGGTCACATTGACTAGACCGCGCAGTGCTGGGATCACGTTGACTAGGCCACGCAGTGCTGGGGTCACGTTGTCTAGGCCGTGCAGTGCTGAGGTCACGTTGACTAGGCCAAGTAGTGCTGGGTCACGAAGACTAGGCCGCGCAGTGCTGGGGTCACATTGACGAGGCCGCGCAGTGCTGGGTCACGTTGACTAGGCCGCGCAGTGCTGGGGTCATGTTGACTGGGCTGCACAGTGCTGGGGTCACGTTGACTAGGCCGCACAGTGCTGGGGTCACGTTGACTAGGCCGAGCAGTGCTGGGGTCATGTTGACTAGGCTGCACAGTGCTGGGGTCACGTTGACTAGGCCGCGCAGTGCTGGGGTCACGTTGACTGGGCCTCGCAGTGCTGGGGTGACGTTGACTAGGCCGCACAGTGCTGGGGTCACGTTGACTGGGCCGCGCAGTGCTGGGCTCACGTTGACTGGGCTGCACAGTGCTGGGGTCACGTTGACTAGGCCGCACAGTGCTGGGGTCACATTGACTAGGCCGAGCAGTGCTGGGGTCATGTTGACTAGGCCGCACAGTGCTGGGGTCACGTTGACTAGGCCGCGCAGTGCTGGGTTCACGTTGACTAGGCCGCGCAGTGCTGGGGTCACGTTGACTAGGCCGCGCAGTGCTGGGGTCACGTTAACTAGGCCGAGCAGTGCTGGGGTCATGTTGACTGGGCTGCACAATGCTGGGGTCACGTTGACTAGGCCGCACAGTGCTGGGGTCACGTTGACTAGGCCGCACAGTGCTGGGGTCACGTTGACTAGGCCGCACAGTGCTGGGGTCACGTTGACTAGGCCGCACAATGCTGGGGTCACGTTGACTAGGCCGCACAGTGCTGGGGTCACGTTGACTAGGCCGCGCAGTGCTGGGGTCACGTTGACTGGGCCGCACAGTGCTGGGGTCACGTTGACTAGGCCGCACAATGCTGGGGTCACGTTGACTAGGCCGCACAGTGCTGGGGTCACGTTGACTGGGCTGCACAGTGCTGGGGTCACGTTGACTGGGCCGCACAGTGCTGGGGTCACGTTGACTAGGCCGCACAATGCTGGGGTCACGTTGACTAGGCCGCACAGTGCTGGGGTCACGTTGACTGGGCCGCACAGTGCTGGGGTCACGTTGACTAGGCCGCACAATGCTGGGGTCACGTTGACTCGGCCGCACAGTGCTGGGGTCACGTTGACTAGGCCGCACAATGCTGGGGTCACGTTGACTAGGCCGCACAGTGCTGGGGTCACGTTGACTAGGCCGCACAATGCTGGGGTCACGTTGACTAGGCCGCACAGTGCTGGGGTCACGTTGACTGGGCCGCACAGTGCTGGGGTCACGTTGACTAGGCCGCACAATGCTGGGGTCACGTTGACTAGGCCGCACAGTGCTGGGGTCACGTTGACTAGGCCGCGCAGTGCTGGGGTCACGTTGACTGGACGGCACAGTGCTGGGGTCACGTTGACTAGGCCTCACAGTGCTGGGGTCACGTTGACTGGGCCTCGCAGTGCTGGGGTCACGTTGACTAGGCCGAGCAGTGCTGGGGTCACGTTGTCTAGGCCGTGCAGTGCTGAGGTCACATTGACTAGGCCAAGTAGTGCTGGGTCACGAAGACTAGGCCGCGCAGTGCTGGGGTCACATTGACGAGGCCGCGCAGTGCTGGGTCACGTTGACTAGGCCGCGCAGTGCTGGGGTCATGTTGACTGGGCTGCACAGTGCTGGGGTCACGTTGACTAGGCCGCACAGTGCTGGGGTCACGTTGACTAGGCCGAGCAGTGCTGGGGTCATGTTGACTAGGCTGCACAGTGCTGGGGTCACGTTGACTAGGCCGCGCAGTGCTGGGGTCACGTTGACTGGGCCTCGCAGTGCTGGGGTGACGTTGACTAGGCCGCACAGTGCTGGGGTCACGTTGACTGGGCCGCGCAGTGCTGGGCTCACGTTGACTGGGCTGCACAGTGCTGGGGTCACGTTGACTAGGCCGCACAGTGCTGGGGTCACATTGACTAGGCCGAGCAGTGCTGGGGTCATGTTGACTAGGCCGCACAGTGCTGGGGTCACGTTGACTAGGCCGCGCAGTGCTGGGTTCACGTTGACTAGGCCGCGCAGTGCTGGGGTCACGTTGACTAGGCCGCGCAGTGCTGGGGTCACGTTAACTAGGCCGAGCAGTGCTGGGGTCATGTTGACTGGGCTGCACAATGCTGGGGTCACGTTGACTAGGCCGCACAGTGCTGGGGTCACGTTGACTAGGCCGCACAGTGCTGGGGTCACGTTGACTAGGCCGCACAGTGCTGGGGTCACGTTGACTAGGCCGCACAATGCTGGGGTCACGTTGACTAGGCCGCACAGTGCTGGGGTCACGTTGACTAGGCCGCGCAGTGCTGGGGTCACGTTGACTAGGCCGCACAATGCTGGGGTCACGTTGACTAGGCCGCACAGTGCTGGGGTCACGTTGACTGGGCTGCACAGTGCTGGGGTCACGTTGACTAGGCCGCACAATCTGGGGTCACGTTGACTCGGCCGCACAGTGCTGGGGTCACGTTGACTAGGCCGCACAATGCTGGGGTCACGTTGACTAGGCCGCACAGTGCTGGGGTCACGTTGACTAGGCCGCACAATGCTGGGGTCACGTTGACTAGGCCGCACAGTGCTGGGGTCACGTTGACTGGGCCGCACAGTGCTGGGGTCACGTTGACTAGGCCGCACAATGCTGGGGTCACGTTGACTAGGCCGCACAGTGCTGGGGTCACGTTGACTAGGCCGCGCAGTGCTGGGGTCACGTTGACTGGACGGCACAGTGCTGGGGTCACGTTGACTAGGCCGCACAGTGCTGGGGTCACGTTGACTGGGCCTCGCAGTGCTGGGGTCACGTTGACTAGGCCGAGCAGTGCTGGGGTCACGTTGACTAGGCCTCGCAGTGCTGGGGTCACGTTGACTGGGCCTCGCAGTGCTGGGGTCACATTGACTGGGCCGCACAGTGCTGGGGTCACGTTGACTGGGCCGCACAGTGCTGGGGTCACGTTGACTGGGCCGCGTAGTGCTGGGGTCACGTTGACTAGGCCGCGCAGTGCTGGGGTCACGATGACTAGGCCGCGCAGTGCTGGGGTCACGATGACTAGGCCGCGCAGTGCTGGGGTCACGTTGACTAGGCCGCGCAGTGCTGGCGTCACGTTGACTGGGCCGCGCAGTGCTGGGGTCACGTTGACTGGGCCGCGCAGTGCTGGGATCACGTTGACTGGGCCGCGCAGTGCTGGGGTCACGTTGACTGGGCCGCGCAGTGCTGGGGTCACGATTACTAGGCCGTGCAGTGCTGGGGTCACGTTAACTGGGCCGCACAGTGCTGGGGTCACGTTGACTAGGCCGCACAGTGCTGGGGTCACGTTGACTAGGCCGCGCAGTGCTGGGTCACGTTGACTGGGCCGCGCAGTGCTAGGGTCACGTTGACTGGGCCGCGCAGTGCTGGGGTCACGTTGACTGGGCCGCGCAGTGCTGGGATCACGTTGACTAGGCCGCGCAGTGCTGGGGCCACGTTGATTGGGCCGCGCAGTGCTGGGTCACGTTGACTGGGCCGCGCAGTGCTGGGGTCACGTTGACTGGGCCGCGCAGTGCTGGGGTCACGTTGACTAGGCCGCGCAGTGCTGGGGTCACGTTGACTGGGCCGCGCAGTGCTGGGGTCACGTTGACTAGGCCGCGCAGTGCTGGGCTCACGTTGACTAGGCCGCGCAGTGCTGGGGTCACGTTGACTAGGCCGCGCAGTGCTAGGGTCACGTTGACTGGGCCGCGCAGTGCTGGGGTCACGTTGACTAAGCCGCGCTGTGCTGGGGTCACGTTGACTAGGCCGCGCAGTGCTGGGGTCACGTTGACTAGGCCGCGCAGTGCTAGGGTCACGTTGACTGGGCCGCGCAGTGCTGGGGTCACGTTGACTAGGCCGCGCAGTGCTAGGGTCACGTTGACTAGGCCGCGCAGTGCTGGTGTCACGTTGACTGGGCCGCGCAGTGCTGGGGTCACGTCGACTGGGCCGCGCAGTGCTGGGGTCACGTTGACTAGGCCGCGCAGTGCTGGGGTCACGTTGACTAGGCCGCGCAGTGCTGGGTCACGTTGACTGGGCCGCGCAGTGCTGGGGTCACGTTGACTGGGCCGCGCAGTGCTGGGGTCACGTTGACTAGGCCGCGCAGTGCTGGGGTCACGTTGACTAGGCCGCGCAGTGCTGGGGTCACGTTGACTAGGCCGCGCAGTGCTAGGGTCACGTTGACTGGGCCGCGCAGTGCTGGGGTCACGTTGACTGGGCCGCGCATTGCTAGGGTCACGTTGACTAGGCCGCGCAGTGCTGGTGTCACGTTGACTGGGCCGCGCAGTGCTGGGGTCACGTCGACTGGGCCGCGCAGTGCTGGGGTCACGTTGACTAGGCCGCGCAGTGCTGGGGTCACGTTGACTAGGCCGCGCAGTGCTGGGTCACGTTGACTGGGCCGCGCAGTGCTGGGGTCACGTTGACTGGGCCGCGCAGTGCTGGGGTCACGTTGACTGGGCCGCGCAGTGCTGGGGTCACGTTGACTAGGCCGCACAGTGCTGGGGTCACGTTGACTAGGCCGCGCAGTGCTGGGCTCACATTGACTAGACCACGCAGTGCTGGGGTCACATTGACTAGGCCGCGCAGTGCTAAGATCACGTTGACTGGGCCGCGCAGTGCTGGGGTCACGTTGACTAGGCCGCGCAGTGCTGGGGTCACGTTGACTAGGCCGAGCAGTGCTGGGGTCACGTTGACTAGGCCGCGCTGTGCTGGGGTCACGTTGACTAGGCCGCGCAGTGCTGGGGTCACGTTGACTAGGCCGCGCAGTGCTAGGGTCACGTTGACTGGGCCGCGCAGTGCTGGGGTCACGTTGACTGGGCCGCGCATTGCTAGGTTCACGTTGACTGGGCCGCGCAGTGCTAGGGTCACGTTGACTAGGCCGCGCAGTGCTGGTGTCACGTTGACTGGGCCGCGCAGTGCTGGGGTCACGTCGACTGGGCCGCGCAGTGCTGGGGTCACGTTGACTAGGCCGCGCAGTGCTGGGGTCACGTTGACTAGGCCGCGCAGTGCTGGGTCACGTTGACTGGGCCGCGCAGTGCTGGGGTCACGTTGACTGGGCCGCGCAGTGCTGGGGTCACGTTGACTAGGCCGCGCAGTGCTGGGGTCACGTTGACTAGGCCGCGCAGTGCTGGGGTCACGTTGACTAGGCCGCGCAGTGCTAGGGTCACGTTGACTGGGCCGCGCAGTGCTGGGGTCACGTTGACTGGGCCGCGCATTGCTAGGTTCACGTTGACTGGGCCGCGCAGTGCTAGGGTCACGTTGACTAGGCCGCGCAGTGCTGGTGTCACGTTGACTGGGCCGCGCAGTGCTGGGGTCACGTCGACTTGGCCGCGCAGTGCTGGGGTCACGTTGACTAGGCCGCGCAGTGCTGGGGTCACGTTGACTAGGCCGCGCAGTGCTGGGTCACGTTGACTGGGCCGCGCAGTGCTGGGGTCACGTTGACTGGGCCGCGCAGTGCTGGGGTCACGTTGACTGGGCCGCGCAGTGCTGGGGTCACGTTGACTAGGCCGCACAGTGCTGGGGTCACGTTGACTAGGCCGCGCAGTGCTGGGCTCACATTGACTAGACCACGCAGTGCTGGGGTCACATTGACTAGGCCGCGCAGTGCTAAGATCACGTTGACTGGGCCGCGCAGTGCTGGGGTCACGTTGACTAGGCCGCGCAGTGCTGGGGTCACGTTGACTAGGCCGAGCAGTGCTGGGGTCACGTTGACTAGGCCGCGCAGTGCTGGGCTCACATTGACTAGACCACGCAGTGCTGGGGTCACATTGACTAGGCCGCGCAGTGCTAAGATCACGTTGACTGGGCCGCGCAGTGCTGGGGTCACGTTGACTGGGCCGCACAGTGCTGGGGTCACGATGACTAGGCCGAGCAGTTCTGGGGTCACGTTGACTAGGCCGCGCAGTGCTGGGGTCACGTTTACTAGGCCGCGCAGTGCTGGGGTCACATTCACTGGGCCGCGCAGTGCTAAGATCACGTTGACTGGGCCGCGCAGTGCTGGGGTCACGTTGACTGGGCCGCGCAGTGCTGGGTCACGTTGACTAGGCCGCACAGTGCTGGGGTCACGTTGACTGGGCCGCGCAGTGCTGGGGTCACGTTGACTGGGCCGCGCAGTGCTAAGATCACATTGACTAGGCCGCACAGTGCTGGGGTCACGTTGACTAGGCCGCACAGTGCTGGGGTCACATTGACTAGGCCGAGCAGTGCTGGGGTCATGTTGACTAGGCCGCACAGTGCTGGGGTCACGTTGACTAGGCCGCGCAGTGCTGGGTTCACGTTGACTAGGCCGCGCAGTGCTGGGGTCACGTTGACTAGGCCGCGCAGTGCTGGGGTCACGTTAACTAGGCCGAGCAGTGCTGGGGTCATGTTGACTGGGCTGCACAATGCTGGGGTCACGTTGACTAGGCCGCACAGTGCTGGGGTCACGTTGACTAGGCCGCACAGTGCTGGGGTCACGTTGACTAGGCCGCACAGTGCTGGGGTCACGTTGACTAGGCCGCACAATGCTGGGGTCACGTTGACTAGGCCGCACAGTGCTGGGGTCACGTTGACTAGGCCGCGCAGTGCTGGGGTCACGTTGACTGGGCCGCACAGTGCTGGGGTCACGTTGACTAGGCCGCACAATGCTGGGGTCACGTTGACTAGGCCGCACAGTGCTGGGGTCACGTTGACTGGGCTGCACAGTGCTGGGGTCACGTTGACTGGGCCGCACAGTGCTGGGGTCACGTTGACTAGGCCGCACAATGCTGGGGTCACGTTGACTAGGCCGCACAGTGCTGGGGTCACGTTGACTGGGCCGCACAGTGCTGGGGTCACGTTGACTAGGCCTCGCAGTGCTGGGGTCACGTTGACTAGGCCGAGCAGTGCTGGGGTCACGTTGTCTAGGCCGTGCAGTGCTGAGGTCACGTTGACTAGGCCAAGTAGTGCTGGGTCACGAAGACTAGGCCGCGCAGTGCTGGGGTCACATTGACGAGGCCGCGCAGTGCTGGGTCACGTTGACTAGGCCGCGCAGTGCTGGGGTCATGTTGACTAGGCCGCACAGTGCTGGGGTCATGTTGACTGGGCCGCACAGTGCTGGGGTCACATTGACTAGGCCGAGCAGTGCTGGGGTCATGTTGACGAGGCCGCACAGTGCTGGGGTCACGTTGACTAGGCCGCGCAGTGCTGGGTTCACGTTGACTAGGCCGCACAGTGCTGGGGTCACGTTGACTAGGCCGCGCAGTGCTGGGGTCACGTTAACTAGGCCGAGCAGTGCTGGGGTCATGTTGACTGGGCTGCACAATGCTGGGGTCACGTTGACTAGGCCGCACAGTGCTGGGGTCACGTTGACTAGGCCGCACAGTGCTGGGGTCACGTTGACTAGGCCGCACAGTGCTGGGGTCACGTTGACTAGGCCGCACAATGCTGGGGTCACGTTGACTAGGCCGCACAGTGCTGGGGTCACGTTGACTAGGCCGCGCAGTGCTGGGGTCACGTTGACTGGGCCGCACAGTGCTGGGGTCACGTTGACTAGGCCGCACAATGCTGGGGTCACGTTACTAGGCCGCACAGTGCTGGGGTCACGTTGACTGGGCTGCACAGTGCTGGGGTCACGTTGACTGGGCCGCACAGTGCTGGGGTCACGTTGACTAGGCCGCACACTGCTGGGGTCACGTTGACTAGGCCGCACAGTGCTGGGGTCACGTTGACTGGGCCGCACAGTGCTGGGGTCACGTTGACTAGGCCGCACAATGCTGGGGTCACGTTGACTCGGCCGCACAGTGCTGGGGTCACGTTGACTAGGCCGCACAATGCTGGGGTCACGTTGACTAGGCCGCACAGTGCTGGGGTCACGTTGACTAGGCCGCACAATGCTGGGGTCACGTTGACTAGGCCGCACAGTGCTGGGGTCACGTTGACTGGGCCGCACAGTGCTGGGGTCACGTTGACTAGGCCGCACAATGCTGGGGTCACGTTGACTAGGCCGCACAGTGCTGGGGTCACGTTGACTAGGCCGCGCAGTGCTGGGGTCACGTTGACTGGACGGCACAGTGCTGGGGTCACGTTGACTAGGCCGCACAGTGCTGGGGTCACGTTGACTGGGCCTCGCAGTGCTGGGGTCACGTTGACTAGGCCGAGCAGTGCTGGGGTCACGTTGACTAGGCCTCGCAGTGCTGGGGTCACGTTGACTGGGCCTCGCAGTGCTGGGGTCACATTGACTGGGCCGCACAGTGCTGGGGTCACGTTGACTGGGCCGCACAGTGCTGGGGTCACGTTGACTGGGCCGCGTAGTGCTGGGGTCACGTTGACTAGGCCGCGCAGTGCTGGGGTCACGATGACTAGGCCGCGCAGTGCTGGGGTCACGATGACTAGGCCGCGCAGTGCTGGGGTCACGTTGACTAGGCCGCGCAGTGCTGGCGTCACGTTGACTGGACCGCGCAGTGCTGGGGTCACGTTGACTGGGCCGCGCAGTGCTGGGATCACGTTGACTGGGCCGCGCAGTGCTGGGGTCACGTTGACTGGGCCGCGCAGTGCTGGGGTCACGATTACTAGGCCGTGCAGTGCTGGGGTCACGTTAACTGGGCCGCACAGTGCTGGGGTCACGTTGACTAGGCCGCACAGTGCTGGGGTCACGTTGACTAGGCCGCGCAGTGCTGGGTCACGTTGACTGGGCCGCGCAGTGCTAGGGTCACGTTGACTGGGCCGCGCAGTGCTGGGGTCACGTTGACTGGGCCGCGCAGTGCTGGGATCACGTTGACTAGGCCGCGCAGTGCTGGGGCCACGTTGACTGGGCCGCGCAGTGCTGGGTCACGTTGACTGGGCCGCGCAGTGCTGGGGTCACGTTGACTGGGCCGCGCAGTGCTGGGGTCACGTTGACTAGGCCGCGCAGTGCTGGGGTCACGTTGACTGGGCCGCGCAGTGCTGGGGTCACGTTGACTAGGCCGCGCAGTGCTGGGCTCACGTTGACTAGGCCGCGCAGTGCTGGGGTCACGTTGACTAGGCCGCGCAGTGCTAGGGTCACGTTGACTGGGCCGCGCAGTGCTGGGGTCACGTTGACTAGGCCGCGCAGTGCTGGGGTCACGTTGACTAGGCCGCGCAGTGCTGGGGTCACGTTGACTAGGCCGCGCAGTGCTAGGGTCACGTTGACTGGGCCGCGCAGTGCTGGGGTCACGTTGACTGGGCCGCGCATTGCTAGGTTCACGTTGACTGGGCCGCGCAGTGCTAGGGTCACGTTGACTAGGCCGCGCAGTGCTGGTGTCACGTTGACTGGGCCGCGCAGTGCTGGGGTCACGTCGACTGGGCCGCGCAGTGCTGGGGTCACGTTGACTAGGCCGCGCAGTGCTGGGGTCACGTTGACTAGGCCGCGCAGTGCTGGGTCACGTTGACTGGGCCGCGCAGTGCTGGGGTCACGTTGACTGGGCCGCGCAGTGCTGGGGTCACGTTGACTAGGCCGCGCAGTGCTGGGGTCACGTTGACTAGGCCGCGCAGTGCTGGGGTCACGTTGACTAGGCCGCGCAGTGCTAGGGTCACGTTGACTGGGCCGCGCAGTGCTGGGGTCACGTTGACTGGGCCGCGCATTGCTAGGTTCACGTTGACTGGGCCGCGCAGTGCTAGGGTCACGTTGACTAGGCCGCGCAGTGCTGGTGTCACGTTGACTGGGCCGCGCAGTGCTGGGGTCACGTCGACTGGGCCGCGCAGTGCTGGGGTCACGTTGACTAGGCCGCGCAGTGCTGGGGTCACGTTGACTAGGCCGCGCAGTGCTGGGTCACGTTGACTGGGCCGCGCAGTGCTGGGGTCACGTTGACTGGGCCGCGCAGTGCTGGGGTCACGTTGACTGGGCCGCGCAGTGCTGGGGTCACGTTGACTAGGCCGCACAGTGCTGGGGTCACGTTGACTAGGCCGCGCAGTGCTGGGCTCACATTGACTAGACCACGCAGTGCTGGGGTCACGTTGACTAGGCCGCACAGTGCTGGGTTCACGTTGACTGGGCCGCGCAGTGCTAAGATCACGTTGACTGGGCCGCGCAGTGCTGGGGTCACGTTGACTGGGCCGCACAGTGCTGGGGTCACGATGACTAGGCCGAGCAGTGCTGGGGTCACGTTGACTAGGCCGCGCAGTGCTGGGGTCACGTTGACTAGGCCGCGCAGTGCTGGGGTCACGTTCACTGGGCCGCGCAGTGCTAAGATCACGTTGACTGGGCCGCGCAGTGCTGGGGTCACGTTGACTGGGCCGCGCAGTGCTGGGTCACGTTGACTAGGCCGCACAGTGCTGGGGTCACGTTGACTGGGCCGCGCAGTGCTGGGGTCACGTTGACTGGGCCGCGCAGTGCTAAGATCACATTGACTAGGCCGCACAGTGCTGGGGTCACGTTGACTGGGCCGCGCAGTGCTGGGGTCACGTTGACTGGGCCGCGCAGTGCTGGGGTCACGTTCACTGGGCCGCGCAGTGCTAAGATCACGTTGACTGGGCCGCACAGTGCTGGGGTCACGTTGACCAGGCCGCGCAGTGCTGGGGTCACGTTCACTGGGCCGCGCAGTGCTAAGATCACGTTGACTGGGCCGCGCAGTGCTGGGGTCACGTTGACTGGGCCGCGCAGTGCTGGGTCACGTTGACTAGGCCGCACAGTGCTGGGGTCACGTTGACTGGGCCGCGCAGTGCTGGGTTCACGTTGACTAGGCCGCAGAGTGCTGGGTTCACGTTGACTAGGCCGCGCAGTGCTAGGGTCATGTTGATTAGGCCGCACAGTGCTGGGGTCACGTTGACTAGGCCGCACAGTGCTGGGGTCACGTTGACTGGGCCGCACAGTGCTGGGTTCACGTTGACTAGGCCGCGCAGTGCTGGTGTCACGTTGACTAGGCCGCGCAGTGCTGGGTCACGTTGACTGGGCCGCGCAGTGCTGGGGTCACGTTGACTAGGCCGCACAGTGCTGGGGTCACGTTGACTGGGCCGCGCAGTGCTGGTGTCACGTTGACTAGGCCGCACAGTGCTGGGGTCACGTTGACTGGGCCGCACAGTGCTGGGGTCACGTTGACTAGACAACCTAATTCTCTCACCTTCAGAAATTTCCCTCCCATCTTCAAACCACTTCCAGGCCACTGATGTTGCACCCTCTGTGTCTTCTCTCTCTCCCTTCTTTCCCCCTCTCCTTTTCTCTTTATTTGATTATTTCTCTCCCACTCTCTTTCACTTCCCTTCCTTCCTCTGGCCTGCTCAACTCTCCCGATTATCAGGGGGAGCCAGACTCCCTGCTAATGACATCAGTGCACATTCTGCCAGGGTTAATGTTCTCCCTGTGTTGACGGTGACAGCATATTGAGTCCACCCTATGTTCCTTCTTCTCTAAGGTTATATCTGAGTGGAGCTAATGAGTTACAATTTGTTCACAAACCAGCTGTATCTTAACTCGCTAATAATTCACCGTATTACATTCCAGCTAATTGAATCACGGACAGATAGCCATCAGTACAAGGCATCCACTTACTAACAACACACAATGTATTCAGAGTCACAACGCCGTTTATTACTGTGAGGCACTTTGTTTTTTAAGTACAGCCGTACTTAAATATTCATTATTTGTGTCCTTTACCAATTTGAGCAGTTTCTATACCAGTCTGTTAAATTAGATGGCACATTGAATCTCTTCCGTGTTGTTTCGAATCTATTGATTTTGAGTAATGCCCTCCTTCACCAAATGTGTCTGCATCAAAGAATAACACGTATTTACCCAGCACCTATAATGGTATAAACATTGCGAGGTGCTTCAGAGAAATGTTACCAAACAGTATCTGACACTCAGACACATAAGGAGATATAGGGGCAGACCATCAAAAATCTAGGTAAAGAGGTCGGTTTAAGGAGCATCTTAAAGAAGAGAGAGACTGTGACAGAGCGAGAGGCAGACAGACAGAGACCGAAAGAGAGACAGAGAGAGAGCGAGAGACAGTGACAGAGCGAGAGGCAGACAGACAGAGACCGAAAGAGAGACAGAGAGAGAGCGAGAGACAGTGACAGAGCGAGAGGCAGACAGACAGAGACCGAAAGAGAGACAGAGAGAGAGCGAGAGACAGTGACAGAGCGAGAGGCAGACAGACAGAGACCGAAAGAGAGACAGAGAGAGAGAGACAGTGACAGAAGAGAGACAGACAGAAAGTGAGAGACTGAGACCAAGGGAGAGACCAAAGAGAGAGAGAGAGAGTGGCAGAGACAGAGAGAGTGAGACAGAGAGACCAAGAGAGAGACCAGAGAGACAGAGAGAGAGGCAGAGAGAGTGAGAGAGAGACAGAGAGAGTGAGAGACAGAGAGTGAGAGACAGAGAGAGTGAGAGACAGAGCGAGAGAGACAGAGAGAGAGAGAGACAGACAGAGAGAGAGACAGCCACAGAGAGAGACAGAGAGACTGAGACAAAGAGGCAGAGACAGAGAGAGACAGAGGAAGAGGCAGAGAGAGAAAGAGACAGAGTGAGACAGACAGAGAGAGAGAGTGAGACCGAGAGAGAGACAGAGAGAGAGAGAGAGACAGACAGAGAGACAGACAGTGAGAGAGAGAGACAGACAGAGGGACTGACAGAGAGAGACAGAGACAGAGAGAGTCACAGAGAGAGAGACAGACAGAGGGACTGACAGAGAGAGAGAGACAGACAGAGGGACAGACAGAGAGAGACAGAGACAGAGAGAGTCACAGAGAGAGAGACAGACAGAGGGACTGACAGCGGGAGACAGAGAGAGACACAGAGAGAGAGACAGACAGGGGGACAGACAGAGAGAGACAGAGACAGAGAGAGACACAGAGAGAGACACAGACAGAGAGACAGACAGAGAGACAGACAGAGAGAGACAGAGAGACAGACAGAGAGAGACAGAGAGACAGACAGACAGAGGGACAGACAGAGAGAGACAGAGAGACACAGAGAGAGACACAGACAGAGAGACAGACAGAGAGACAGACAGAGAGAGACAGAGAGACAGACAGAGAGAGACAGAGAGACAGACAGACAGAGGGACAGACAGAGAGAGACAGAGAGAGAGACACAGAGCTAGGGCCCAAGCAACTGAAGGTGCAGAGTGATTAAAATAAAAACAGAAAATGCTGGATAAACTCAGCGGGCGGGATTCGACGACCCCGCGCAGGGTCGGGGAATCGCCGGGGGGTGGGGGGGATGGGGGGGGGATGGACACACGCGAATCACGCGACGCTGGTCCACCGATTCACCGGTGACCAGAGAATTGGCGCCATTAGCGCCGGTGAGGTCAGCGCGGAGCCGGTCGGGGGCCGCTCAACGTGCCCCCCCCCCCCCGGCGATTCTCGCCGCGCGATGGCCCGAGTGCCGGCGTCGTTCTCGTGTGCTCCTACCGTGCGGGACCTCGCCACTCTGGCTGCGCGAGGCGGCCTGATGGGGGGGAGGGGGGATCCGACCCCGGGGGGGTCTCCACAGTGGCCTGTCCCGCGATCGGGGCTTACTGATCGGCGGGCGGGCTTATCCCGGTGGGGGCCTATCTTCCTCCACGCCGGGCCCCTGTAGCTCTCCGCCATGTTGCGTCAGGGCCGGCGTGGAGACGGCAACCCACGCGCATGCGCAAACTGGCGTCGGCCGTGCTGACGCCCACATCGGCAGCTGGAGCAGCGGGAGGCTCCCCAGTGCCGTTCCGACGTCCTGCGCCGCGCAGGGTCGCTGCTCCTAGCGGCCAGATAACGCCGTCGTAAAACGTTCCGCCGATAATGACGGCACCAACACTTAGCCCCAGGATCGGAGAATCCTGCCCAGCAGGTCTGGCAGTTTCTGCGGAGAGAGAGACGGGTGATTCTTCAGAGCTGAGTAAAATGGGGAGTAGACAAGAGGCTCGGATTGGAGCAGAGACCTCGAGGCTGTGAGGCTGGGGGAGATAACAGAGACAGGGCAGGATTCTCCAACCCTCCGCTTGGAATCGGGGGCGGGGCAGGGGCGGAGAATAGCCGTCCGTCCGCGCAGGCGGTCGACCCGGAGCATGTCGGGGGCCGTTGGAACAGGCCCCGCGGCGATTCTCTGCGGTCGACCGGCCAAACTCCCGCCGGCGTGGTTTACATGTGGTACCACCCGGCGGGAGCTCGGACCCGCGCCGCAGTGGCGGTCCTGGTGGGGTGCGGGGGGGGGGGGGGTATCTGACTCCGGGGGGGGGGCCTCAGCGGTGGCCAGGCCCACAATCGGGGGCCGCCGATCGGTGGGCCATCGCGATCTGGGAGGGACCTACCTTCCTCCGCGCCGGCCCACTGTGTGACTCCGCCATGTCGGTGGCCCCCACGCCCACTCCCAGGTGGGCCGCCGTGCGCGGCCACGCGGTCTGGCGAGCAGGGCCCCACCAGCAGCCAGCGCTGCGGGACGCACGCCGGAGCCTTGCTAGCCCCCTGGAAAACGGAGAATCACCCCGGACCTTCGAGGGAAAAGTCCGGAGTGATTCCCGCCCGTTGTCCGGCGGGCGTGGGGACTTAGACCCCAGAAGGGAGAGTCCCATCCAGGGAGAGCTGAGATCCCGGAGGGATTTGAGGGAGATTCGTGGCACTTCGATAGGTGTTATAGAAATGCAAAGCTGACTCTAAAATTCCCTATTTTCCTGCATACAAAGAACAAAGAAAAGTACAGCACAGGAACAGGCCCTTCGGCCCTCCAAGCCAGTGCCGACCATACTGCCCGACTAAACTAAAATCTTCTACAATTCCTGGGTCTGTATCCCTCTATTCCCATCCTATTCATGTATTTGTCAAGATGCCCCTTAAATGTCCCTATCGTCCCTGCTTCCACCACCTCCTCCAGTAGCGAGTTCCAGGCACCCACTACCCTCTGCGTAAAAAACTTGCCTCGTACATCTACTCTAAACCTTGCGCCTCGCACCTTAAACCTATGCCCCCTAGTAATTGACCCCTCTACCCTGGGGAAAAGCCTCTGACTATCCACTCTGTCTATTGCCCCTCATAATTTTGTAGACCTCTATCAGGTCGCCCCTCAACCTCCGTCGTTCCAGTGAGAACAAACCGAGTTTATTCAACCTCTCCTCATAGCTAATGCCCTCCATACCAGGCAACATTCTGGTAAATCTCTTCTGCACCCTCTCTAAAGCCTCCACATCCTTCTGGTAGTGTGGCGACCAGAATTGAACACTATACTCCAAGTGTGGCCTAACTAAGCTTCTATACAGCTGCAATATGACTTGCCAATTCTTATACTCAATGCCCCGGCCAATGAAGGCAAGCATGCCGTATCCCTTCTTGACTACCTTCTCCACCTGTGTTGCCCCTTTCAGTGACCTGTGGACCTGTACACCTAGATCTCGCTGACTTTCAATACTCTTGAGGGTTCTACCATTCACTGTATATTCCCTACCTGCATTAGACCTTCCAAAATGCATTACCTCACATTTGTCCGGATTAAACTCCACCTGCCATCTCTCCGCCCAAGTCTCCAAACAATCTAAATCCTGCTGTATCCTCAGACAGTCCTCATCGCTATCCGCAATTCCACCAACCTTTGTGTCGTCTGCAAACTTACTAATCAGACCAGTTGCATTTTCCTCCAAATCATTTATATATACTACAAACAGCAAAGGTCCCAGCACTGATCCCTGTGGAACACCACTGGTCACAGCCCTCCAATGAGAAAAGCATCCTTCCATTGCTACTCTCTGCCTTCTATGGCCTAGCCAGTTCTGTATCCATCTTGCCAGCTCACCCCTGATCCCGTGTGACTTCACCTTTTGTACTTTTGACGCCATCCCAGTCCCCCCCATACCCCAAATAAACAACTTATTTTGCGTGAAACACGCATTTCCTGGACCCAGACTCAGGAACGTGCTGCAACACCGCTTTGGGGTTCTGTACATGCTCCTGGGCCGTGGCCCCCGTGACTAACACGCTGTCTAAGTAAACAACAACGCATGCCAATCTGCGCAGGATGATCTCCATGACGCCCTGGAACATTGCACACGGCGAGGATACTTCAATCAGGAACCGGGTATATTCAAAGAGACCTTTGTGCGTATTGATGGTGACGTTCTTCTGTCAGGGCCTATCAAGCTCTAGCTGTAGATAAGTGTTGCTCATGTCCAATTTAATAAATGTGCAGCCACTGGCCAATGTAGCAGAAAGATCCTGGGTGTGAGGTAAAGGATAACGGTCTAACCTTGAAGCCGTGTTCACCGTCACTTTATCGTCTCCGCAGAGGCAGACTGCCTTATCCCGACTGTCTAACCCCGGCTCCATGACGGGGACTCCGATGCTGCCCAGTCGGCCAAAAGCATAGGCCCAATGATGCCAAACTCTCCAAATGGCTAGATTTGGTCTCGACTTTCTCTCCTAAAGCGCAGGGAAGCGGGCAGGCACGGAAGATTGAGGGCTGGGCCTCCGGGTCTACATGGATCTTGGCCACAGCCCCTTTGATTGTACCCAAGCCAGGCTGGACAATCTCCGGGAACTTGCTGTACACAGGCCGGCAAATCCTATCCTCACCGCCAGTTTAATAATGACATTGGAAGTCCACACAGAGAACGTTGATTTATTTACAGTTACGGTATATACACGTCTCAGTACATCCCCACCGGGTCTCTCTCTGCTCAGTGCCTCACTGACAGGCCTGTTATACAATTTGCTGAATGGATTTCCCCCACCCCTCTGCGGGGAGTTCGTACCCTGTGAGAACCATGGGGAAGATCATTACTCCCACCCCGTAAATCCTGTGAGGGTTATTACAGTGCGACACTGCTGCTCTATTTTAACAGACTAAATAAACATATTTTGTTCTCATGAAGGAACCTTTTACTGATGTGAGTATGAGGCTGTGAGCGGAGCTCACAGCAATGTGTGGTCCCACTCAGCGTATTACCTGTTAAATCCTGTTTAGAAGCAGTTTGTGTAACACTCGATACCTGTGAGTACAGTTTAAGTATTTTGGGATTACTCTTCCAGAACTCCCAGGGAGTGTGAGTGATTAAATGCAGCGTCAGTGGGGATTCATCACAACAATTCAGTGTGTGACCCGAGGTGTGTGGGGTGTTGGTTCTATAACTCGAGGATTGAAAGTTAAAGAGTATGGCTGCAGGAGGAGTCCATGTTCAAACAACCCCTGAATTTCTGGGCGATTTCTTATTGGACACATCTCCTTTTGAAAGAAGTGTCTTTGATCACATGTTAGAAACACACAAATGTGCTGCTTGTCCAGGCTGACACTTCAGTGTAATACTGAGCAACTGTAATACTGAGCAACTGTAATACTGAGTGACTGTAATACTGAGTGACTGTAATACTGAGCGACTGTAATACTGAGTGACTGTAATACTGAGCGACTGTAATACTGAGCAACTGTAATACTGAGTGACTGTAATACTGAGTGACTGTAATACTGAGCGACTGTAATACTGAGTGACTGTAATACTGAGTGACTGTAATACTGAGCGACTGTAATACTGAGTGACTGTAATACTGAGCAACTGTAATACTGAGCAACTGTAATACTGAGCGACTGTAATACTGAGTGACTGTAATACTGAGTGACTGTAATACTGAGCGACTGTAATACTGAGTGACTGTAATACTGAGCGACTGTAATACTGAGCAACTGTAATACTGAGTGACTGTAATACTGAGTGACTGTAATACTGAGCGACTGTAATACTGAGTGACTGTAATACTGAGTGACTGTAATACTGAGCAACTGTAATACTGAGCAACTGTAATACTGAGCAACTGTAATACTGAGCAACTGTAATACTGAGCAACTGTAATTCTGAGTGACTGTAATACTGAGTGACTGCAATACCGAGCAACTGTAATACTGAGTGACTGCAATACCGAGCGAATGCAATACCGAGCGACTGTAATACTGAGCAACTGTAATACTGAGCGACTGTAATACTGAGTGACTGTAATACTGAGTGACTGTAATACTGAGTGACTGTAATACTGAGTGACTGCAATACCGAGCGACTGTAATACTGAGCAACTGTAATAGTGAGTGACTTTAATACTGAGTGACTGTAATACTGAGTGACTGCAATACCGAGCGACTGAAATACCGAGCGACTGTAATACTGAGCAACTGTAATACTGAGCGACTGTAATACTGAGTGACTGTAATACTGAGTGACTGTAATACTGAGCAACTGTAATACTGAGCGACTGTAATATTGAGTGACTGTAATACTGAGTGACTGTAATACTGAGCAACTGTAATACTGAGTGACTGTAATACTGAGTGACTGTAACACTGAGTGACTGTAATACTGAGCGACAGTAATACTGAGGGACTGCAATACTGAGTGACTGTAATAATGAGAGACTTTAATACTGAGCAACTGTAATACTGAGTGACTGTAACACTGAGTGACTGCAATACTGAGTGACTGTAATACTGAGTGACTGCAATATTGAGCGACTGTTATACTGAGCGACTGTAATACTGAGTGACTGCAATACTGAGTGACTGTAATACTGAGTGACCGTAATACTGAGCGACTGCAATACTGAGCGACTGTAATACTGAGTGATTGTAATACTGAGTGACTGTAATAATGAGCGACTGCAATACTGAGCGACTGCAATACTGAGTGACTGTAATACTGAGTGACTGCAATATTGAGCGACTGTAATACTGAGCGACTGTAATACTGAGTGACTGCAATACTGAGTGACTGTAATACTGAATGACTGTAATACTGAGCGACTGCAATACTGAGTGACTGTAAAAGTCAGCGACAGTAATACTGAGCGACTGTAATACTGAGCGACTGTTATACTGAGCGACTGTAATACAGAGCGACTGTAATACTGAGCTACTGTAATACTGAGCGACTGTAATAGTGAGCGACAGTAATACTGGGTGACTGTAATACTGAGCGACTGTAATACTGAGCGATTGCAATACTGAGCGACTGTAATACTGAGCGACTGTAATAGTGAGCGACAGTAATACTGAGCGACTGTAATACTGAGCGACTGTTATACTGAGTGACTGTAATACAGAGCGACTGTAATACTGAGCGACTGTAATACTGAGCGACTGTAATAGTGAGCGACAGTAATACTGAGCGACTGTAATACTGAGCGACAGTAATACTCAGCGACTGTAATACTGAGCGATTGCAATACTGAGCGACTGTAATACTGAGCGACTGTAATACTGAGCGACTGTAATAGTGAGCGACTGCAATACTGAGCGACTGTAATACTGAGCAACTGCAATTCTGAGTGACAGCAATACTGAGCGACTGTAATACTGAGTGACTGTAATACTGAGCGACTGCAATACTGAACGACTGTAATACTGAGCGACTGCAATACTGAGCGACTGTAATACTGAGCGACTGCAATACTGAGTGACAGCAATACTGAGTGACTGTAATAGTGAGCGACTGTAATACTGAGCGACTGTAATACTGAGCGACTGCAATACTGAGCGACTGTTATACTGAGTGACTGTAATACAGAGCGACTGTAATACTGAGCGACTGTAATACTGAGCGACTGTAATAGTGAGCGACAGTAATACTGAGCGACTGTAATACTGAGCGACAGTAATACTCAGCGACTGTAATACTGAGCGATTGCAATACTGAGCGACTGTAATACTGAGCGACTGTAATACTGAGCGACTGTAATAGTGAGCGACTGCAATACTGAGCGACTGTAATACTGAGCAACTGCAATTCTGAGTGACAGCAATACTGAGCGACTGTAATACTGAGTGACTGTAATACTGAGCGACTGCAATACTGAACGACTGTAATACTGAGCGACTGCAATACTGAGCGACTGTAATACTGAGCGACTGCAATACTGAGTGACAGCAATACTGAGTGACTGTAATAGTGAGCGACTGTAATACTGAGCGACTGTAATACTGAGCGACTGCAATACTGAGCGACTGTAATACTGAACGACTGCAATACTGAGTGACAGCAATACTGAGTGACTGTAATAGTGAGCGACAGTAATACTGAGCGACTGTAATACTGAGTGACTGTAATACTGAGCGACTGTAATACTGAGCGACTGTAATACTGAGTGACTGCAATACTGAGCGACTGTAATACTGAGCGACTGTAATACTGAGTGACTGCAATACTGAGTGACTGTAATACTGAGCGACTGTAATACTGAGTGACTGCAATACTGAGTGACTGTAATACTGAGCGACTGTAATACTGAGCGACTGCAATACTGAGCGACTGTTATAGTGAGCGACTGTAATACTGAGCGACTGTAATACAGAGCGTCTGTAATACTGAGCGACTGCAATACTGAGCGACTGTAATACTGAGCGACTGTAATACTGAGCGACTGTAATACTGAGCGACTGCAATACTGAGCGACTGTAATACTGAGTGACTGCAATACTGAGTGACTGTAATACTGAGCGACTGTAATACTGAGCGACGGCAATACTGAGCGACTGTAATACTGAGTGACTGTAATACTGAACGACTGTAATACTGAGTGACTGTAATACTGAGTGACTGTAATACTGAGCGATTGTAATACTGAGCAACTGTAATAGTGAGCGACTGTAATACTGAGCGACTTTAATACTGAGTGACTGCAATACTGAGCGACTGTAAAACTGAGCGACTGTAATACTGAGCGACTGTAATACTGAGCGACTGTAATACTGAGCGACTGTAATACTGAGCAACTGCAATTCTGAGTGACAGCAATACTGAGCGACTGTAATACTGAGTGACTGTAATACTGAGCGACTGCAATACTGAACGACTGTAATACTGAGCGACTGCAATACTGAGCGACTGTAATACTGAGCGACTGCAATACTGAGTGACAGCAAAACTGAGTGACTGCAATACTGAGTGGCTGTAATACTGAGTGACTGCAATACTGAGTGACTGTAATACTGAGCGACTGTAATACTGAGCGACTGCAATACTGAGCGACTGTAATACTGAGTGACTGTAATACTGAACGACTGTAATACTGAGCGACTGTAATACTGAGTGACTGTAATACTGAGCGACTGTAATACTGAGCGATTGTAATACTGAGCAACTGTAATACTGAGTGACTGCAATACTGAGCGACTGTAATACTGAGCGACTGTAATACTGAGTGACTGCAATACTGAGCGACTGTAATACTGAGCGACTGTAATACTGAGTGACTGCAATACTGAGTGACTGTAATACTGAGCGACTGTAATACTGAGCGACTGCAATACTGAGCGACTGTAATACTGAGCGACTGCAATACTGAGCGACAGTAATACAGAGCGTCTGTAATACTGGGCGACTGCAATACTGAGCGACTGTAATACTGAGCGACTGTAATACTGAGCGACTGTAATACTGAGCGACTGCAATACTGAGTGACTGTAATACTGAGTGACTGCAATACTGAGTGACTGTAATACTGAGCGACTGTAATACTGAGCGACTGCAATACTGAGCGACTGTAATACTGAGTGACTGTAATACTGAACGACTGTAATACTGAGCGACTGCAATACTGAGCGACTGTAATACTGAGCGACTGTAATACTGAGTGACTGCAATACTGAGTGACTGTAATACTGAGCGACAGTAATACTGAGCGACTGCAATACTGAGCGACTGTAATAGTGAGCGACTGTAATACTGAGCGACTTTAATACTGAGCGACTGCAATACTGAGCGACTGTAAAACTGAGCGACTGTAATACTGAGCGACTGTAGTACTGAGCGACTGTAGTACTGAGCGACTGTAATACTGAGCGACTGTAATACTGAGCGACTGTAATACTGAGTGACTGTAATAGAGAGCGACTGTAATACTGAGCGACTGTAATACCGAGCAACTGTAATACTGAGCGACTGCAATACTGAGCGACTGTAATACTGAGCGACTGCAATGCTGAGCAACTGTAATACTGAGCGACTGTAATACTGAGCGACTGTAATACTGAGCGACTGCAATACTGAGCGACTGTAATACTGAGCGACTGTAATACTGAGCGACTGCAATACTGAGCGACTATAATACGGAGCAACTGTAATACTGAGTGACTGCAATACTGAGCGACTGTAATACTGAGCGACTGTAATACTGAACGACTGCAATACTGAGCGACTGTAATACTGAGCGACTGTAGTACTGAGCGACTGCAATACTGAGCGACTGTAGTACTGAGCGACTGTTAACTGAGCGACTGTAATACTGAGCGACTGCAATACTGAGCGACTATAATACTGAGCGACTGCAATACTGAGCGACTGTAATACTGAGCGACTGTAATACTGAGCGACTGCCACTCTGTTGGTGGTGATATCTTTCAGATCAAACATTAAATTGAGACCCTGTCTGCTCTGCCAGGTGATGTAAAGCATCCCAAGGCAATATTTTGAAGGGTCCTCCCAGGTCTACTGGCCAATATTTATCCCTCAATCAACATCGCAAAAACAGATTGTCTGCTAGTTGTCACATTGCTGTTTGTGGGAGCTTGCTGTGCACAAAGTGGTGGCCATGTTTTCTACATTGGGCGGTACGGCGTCAGGGTCCCGGCTGGGTCACTGTCTGTGCGGAGTCTGCACGTTCTCCCCGTGTCTGCGTGGGTTTCCTCCGGGTGCTCCGGTTTCCCCCCACAGTGCAAAGATGTGCAGGGTAGGTGGATGGCCATGATAAATTGCCCTTAGTGTCCAAAAATGTTAGGTGCGGTTGCTGGGATAGGGTGGAGGTGGGGCTTAAGTATGGTGTTCTTCCCAATGGTTGGGGCAGACTCAATGGGCCGAATGGATTCCTTCTGCACTGTAAATTCTATGATACTATAATTCTATGACTGCAACAATGACAAAATTTCAAAATGACTTCATTGGCCGTCACCTGCTTTGGGATGTCCTGGGGTACAAAATCTTCTTTCTTTTCGCCGAGAGGCTGTTGTACGGATGAACCTTTGGCCCCTCAATCCTGGTGCTCTTTTCAATAAAATCAAGGCTGATTTGTGGCCTCCGTTCAACATTCTGCCGACCCCAGTAACCTTTGACTCCCTTATTAATCTAGAATCTGTTTACCTCTGCATTAAAGATATTCAATGACCCAGCCTCCTCTGGTCTCTGGGGTAGGGAGTTCCAAATATTCACCAGCCTCTGGGAGGAAACATTTCTTCCCATCTCCGTCTTAAATAGGAGACCCTCATTTTTAACCAGCGACCCTCGGTTCTAATCTCTCAAATACGGTTTCAGTATCCACCCTGCCAATACCTCTCCAGAGCTCAATAAGATCATCTCTCATTCGTCTAAACTCCAATGGCTACAGGCTCAACCTGCCGAACCTGCCCACCCTGCCCAACCTGCCCAACCTGGGCAACCTGCCCAACCTGGGCAACCTGCCCAGCCTGTTCAACCTGCCCACCCTGCCCAACCTGGGCAACCTGTGCAACCTGCCCAACCTACCCAACCTGGGCAACCTGCCCAACCTGTTCAACCTGCCCACCCTGCCCAACCTGGGCAACCTGTGCAACCTGCCCAACCTTTCCAACCTGCCCAACCTGTGCAACCTGCCCAACCTGTCCAACCTGCCCAACCTGCCCAACCTGGGCAACCTGTGCAACCTGCCCAACCTGTGCAACCTGCCCAACCTGTGCAACCAGCCCAACCTGTCCAACCTGCCCATCCTGGCCAACCTGTGAAACCTGTCCAACCTGCCCAACCTGTGCAACCTGCCCAACCTGTGCAACCTGCCCAACCTGTGCAACCTGTCCAACCTGCCCAACCTGTGCAACCTGCCCAACCTGTGCAACCTGCCCAACCTGCCCAACCGGTGCAACCTGACAAACCTGTGCAACCTGCCCAACCTGCCTAACCTGTGCAACCTGCCCAACCTGTCCAACCTGTCCAACCTGCCCAACCTGTGCAACCTGCCCAACCTGTGCAACCTGGGCAACCTGTCCAACCTGCCCAAAATGTCCAACCTGCCCAACCTGTGCAACCTGCCCAACCTGCCCAACCTGTGCAACCTGACAAACCTGTGCAACCTGCCCAACCTGCCTAACCTGTGCAACCTGCCCAACCTGTCCAACCTGTCCAACCTGCCCAACCTGTGCAACCTGCCCAACCTGTGCAACCTGGGCAACCTGTCCAACCTGCCCAAAATGTCCAACCTGCCCAACCTGTGCAACCTGCCCAACCTGTGCAACCTGTCCAACCTGCCCAACCTGTGCAACCTGTCCAACCTGCCCAACCTGTGCAACCTGCCCAACCTGTGCAACCTGTCCAACCTGCCCAACCTGGGCAACCTGTCCAACCTGCCCAACCTGTGCAAACTGTCCAACCAGCCCAACCTGTGCAACCTGCCCAACCTGTGCAACCTGTCCAACCTGCCCAACCTGTGCAACCTGCCCAACCTGTGCAACCTGCCCAACCTGTGCAACCTGCCCAACCTGCCTAACCTGTGCAACCTGACCAACCTGTGCAACCTGCCCAACCTGTCCAACCTGTCCAACCTGCCCAACCTGTCCAACCTGCCCAACCTGTGCAACCTGTCCAACCTGTGCAACCTGCCCAACCTGCCTAACCTGTCCAACCTGCCCAACCTGTGCAACCTGCCCACCCTGCCCAGCCTGTGCAACCTGTCCAACCTGTGCAACCTGCCCAAACTGTGCAACCTGTCCAACCTGACCAACCTGTGCAACCTGTGCAACCTGCCCAACCTGTGCAACCTGCCCAACCTGCCCAACCTGTGCAACCTGTGCAACCTGCCCAACCTGTGCAACCTGCCCACCCTGCCCAACCTGTGCAACCTGTCCACCCTGCCCAGCCTGTGCAACCTGTCCAACCTGTGCAACTTGTCCAACCTGTGCAACCTGCCCAAACTGTGCAACCTGTCCAACCTGCCCAACCTGTGCAACCTGTCCACCCTGCCCAGCCTGTGCAACCTGTCCAACCTGTGCAACTTGTCCAACCTGTGCAACCTGCCCAAACTGTGCAACCTGTCCAACCTGCCCAACCTGTGCAACCTGTCCAACCTGTGCAACCTGTCCAACCTGTGCAACCTGCCCAAACTGTGCAACCTGTCCAACCTGTGAAACCTGTGCAACCTGTCCAACCTGTGCAACCTGCCCAACCTGCTTAACTTGTGCACCCTGTCCAACCTGCCCAAAATGTCCAACCTGCCCAAGCTGTGCAACCTCTCCAACCGGTGCAACCTGACCAAACTGTGCAACCTGCCCAACCTGCCTAACCTGTGCACCCTGTCCAACCTGCCCAAAATGTCCAACCTGCCCAGCCTGTGCAACCTGTCCAACCGGTGCAACCTGCCCAAACTGTGCAACCTGTCCAACCTGCCCAACCTGTGCAACCTGTCCAACCTGTGCAACCTGCCCAACCTGCGCAACCTGCCCAACCTGTGCAACCAGCCCAACCTGTGCAACCTGTGCAACCTGCCCAACATGTCCAACCTGCCCAACCTGTCCATCCTGCCCAACATGTCTAACCTGCCCAACCTGTGCAACCTGTCCAACCTGTGCAACCTGCCCAACATGTCCAACCTGTGCAATCTGCCCAACATGTCCAACCTGCCCAACCTGTCCAACCTGCCCAACATGTCTAACCTGCCCAACCTGCCCAACCTGCCCAACATGTCCAACCTGCACAACCTGTCCAACCTGCCCAACATGTCCTACCTGCCCAACCCGTGCAACCTGTCCAACCTGTGCAACCTGCCCAAACTGTGCAACCTGCCCCACCTGTCCAACCGGCCAAACCTGTCCAACGGCCCAACATGTCCAACCTGCCCAGCCTGTGCAACCTGCCCAAACTGTGCAACCTGTCCAACCTGTCTAACCTGCCCAACTTGTGCAACCTGTCCAACCTGTGCAACCTGCCCCACCTGTCCAACCGGCCAAACATGTCCAACCTGCCCAACCTGCCCAACATGTCCAACCTGCCCAGCCTGTGCAACCTGCCCAAACTGTGCAACCTGTCCAACCTGTCTAACCTGCCCAACCTGTGCAACCGGCCCAAACGGCCCAGCCTGTGCAACCGGCCCAAACGGCCCAGCCTGTGCAACCTGCCCAAACGGCCCAGCCTGTGCAACCTGCCCAACCTGTCCAACCTGACCAACCTGTCCAACCTGCCCAACATATCCAACCTGTGCAACCTGCCCAACCTGGGCAACCTGCCCAACCTGTCCAACCTGTCCAACCTGTCCAACCTGCCCAACATATCCAACCTGTGCAACCTGCCCAACCTGTGCAACCTGCCCAACCTGTGCAACCTGCCCAACCTGTCCAACCTGTCCAACCTGTGTAACCTGCCCAACATGTCCAACCTGCCCATCATGTCCAACCTGTCCAACCTGTCCAACCTGCCCAACCTGTGCAACCTGTCCAACCTGTGCAACCTGCCCAACCTGCCTAACCTGTGCACCCTGTCCAACCTGCCCACCCTGCCCAGCCTGTGCAACCTGTCCAACCGGTGCAACCTGCCCAACCTGTGCAACCTTTGCAACCTGCCCAAACTGTGCAACCTGTCCAACCTGCCCAACCTGTGCAACCTGTCCAACCTGCCCAACCTGTGCAACCTGTCCAACCTGTGCAACCTGCCCAACCTTTGCAACCTGCCCAACCTGCCCAACATGTCCAAGCTGCCCAACCTGTCCAACCTGCCCAACATGTCCAACCTGTGCAACCTGTGCAACCTGTGCAACCTGCCCAACCTGTGCAACCTGCCCAACCTGCCCAACATGTCCTACCTGCCCAACCCGTGCAACCTGTCCAACCTGTGCAACCTGTCCAACCTGCGCAACCTGTCCAACCTGCCCAACATGTCCTACCTGCCCAACCCGTGCAACCTGTCCAACCTGTGCAACCTGTCCAACCTGTCCAACCTGCCCAACATGTCCTACCTGCCCAACCCGTGCAACCTGTCCAACCTGTGCAACCTGCCCAACCTGTGCAACCTGCCCAAACTGTGCAACCTGTCCAACCTGCCCAACCTGTGCAACCTGTCCACCCTGCCCAGCCTGTGCAACCTGTCCAACCTGTGCAACTTGTCCAACCTGTGCAACCTGCCCAAACTGTGCAACCTGTCCAACCTGCCCAACCTGTGCAACCTGTCCAACCTGTGCAACCTGTCCAACCTGTGCAACCTGCCCAAACTGTGCAACCTGTCCAACCTGTGAAACCTGTGCAACCTGTCCACCCTGTGCAACCTGCCTAACTTGTGCACCCTGTCCAACCTGCCCAAAATGTCCAACCTGCCCAGCCTGTGCAACCTGTCCAACCGGTGCAACCTGCCCAAACTGTTCAACCTGTCCAACCTGCCCAACCTGTGCAACCTGTCCAACCTGTGCAACCTGCCCAACCTGCGCAACCTGCCCAACCTGTGCAACCAGCCCAACCTGTGCAACCTGTGCAACCTGCCCAACATGTCCAAGCTGCCCAACCTGTCCAACCTGCCCAACATGTCTAACCTGCCCAACCTGTGCAACCTGTCCAACCTGTGCAACCTGCCCAACATGTCCAACCTGTGCAATCTGCCCAACATGTCCAACCTGCCCAACCTGTCCAACCTGCCCAACATGTCTAACCTGCCCAACCTGCCCAACCTGCCCAACATGTCCAACCTGCACAACCTGTCCAACCTGCCCAACATGTCCTACCTGCCCAACCCGTGCAACCTGTCCAACCTGTGCAACCTGCCCAAACTGTGCAACCTGCCCCACCTGTCCAACCGGCCAAACCTGTCCAACCTGCCCAACATGTCCAACCTGCCCAGCCTGTGCAACCTGCCCAAACTGTGCAACCTGTCCAACCTGTCTAACCTGCCCAACTTGTGCAACCTGCCCAACCTGTGCAACCTGCCCCACCTGTCCAACCGGCCAAACCTGTCCAACCTGCCCAACCTGCCCAACATGTCCAACCTGCCCAGCCTGTGCAACCTGTCCAACCTGTGCAACCTGCCCAGCCTGTGCAACCTGCCCAAACTGTGCAACCTGTCCAACCTGTCTAACCTGCCCAACTTGTGCAACCTGTCCAACCTGTGCAACCGGCCCAAACGGCCCAGCCTGTGCAACCGGCCCAAACGGCCCAGCCTGTGCAACCTGCCCAAACGGCCCAGCCTGTGCAACCTGCCCAACCTGTCCAACCTGACCAACCTGTCCAACCTGCCCAACATATCCAACCTGTGCAACCTGCCCAACCTGTGCAACCTGCCCAACCTGTCCAACCTGTGTAACCTGCCCAACATGTCCAACCTGCCCATCATGTCCAACCTGTCCAACCTGTCCAACCTGCCCAACCTGTGCAACCTGTCCAACCTGTGCAACCTGCCCAACCTGCCTAACCTGTGCACCCTGTCCAACCTGCCCACCCTGCCCAGCCTGTGCAACCTGTCCAACCGGTGCAAACTGCCCAACCTGTGCAACCTGTGCAACCTGCCCAAACTGTGCAACCTGTCCAACCTGCCCAACCTGTGCAACCTGTCCAACCTGCCCAACCTGTGCAACCTGTCCAACCTGTGCAACCTGCCCAACCTTTGCAACCTGCCCAACCTGCCCAACATGTCCAAGCTGCCCAACCTGTCCAACCTGCCCAACATGTCCAACCTGTGCAACCTGTCCAACCTGTGCAACCTGCCCAACCTGTGCAACCTGCCCAACCATCCCAACATGTCCTACCTGCCCAACCCGTGCAACCTGTCCAACCTGTGCAACCTGTCCAACCTGCGCAACCTGTCCAACCTGCCCAACATGTCCTACCTGCCCAACCCGTGCAACCTGTCCAACCTGTGCAACCTGTCCAACCTGCGCAACCTGCCCAACATGTCCAACCTGCCCAGCCTGTGCAACCTGCCCAAACTGTGCAACCTGCCCCACCTGTCCAACCGGCCAAACCTGTCCAACCGGCCAAACCTGTCCAACCTGCCCAACATGTCCAACATGTCCTACCTGCCCAACCCGTGCAACCTGTCCAACCTGCGCAACCTGTCCAACCTGCCCAACATGTCCTACCTGCCCAACCCGTGCAACCTGTCCAACCTGCGCAACCTGCCCAACATGTCCAACCTGCCCAGCCTGTGCAACCTGCCCAAACTGTGCAACCTGCCCCACCTGTCCAACCGGCCAAACCTGTCCAACCGGCCAAACCTGTCCAACCGGCCAAACCTGTCCAACCTGCCCAACATGTCCAACCTGCCCAGCCTGTGCAACCTGTCTAACCTGCCCAACATGTCCAACCTGCCCAGCCTGTGCAACCTGTCTAACCTGCCCAACATGTCCAACCTGCCCAGCCTGTGCAACCTGCCCAACCTGTCCAACCTGTGCAACCTGACCAACCTGTCCAACCTGCCCAACATGTCCAACCTGTCCAACCTGCCCAACCTGTGCAACCTGTGCAACCTGCCCAACCTGCCCAACCTGTGAAACCTGACCAACCTGTGCAACCTGTCTAACCTGCCCAACATGTCCAACCTGTCCAACCTGCCCAACATATCCAACCTGTGCAACCTGCCCAACCTGTCCAACCTGTCCAACCTGCCCAACATGTCCAACCTGCCCAACCTGTGCAACCTGTGCAACCTGTCCAACCTGCGCAACCTGTGCAACCTGCCCAACCTGCCCAACCTGGGCAACCTGCCCAACCTGCCCAACCTGGGCAACCTGTCCAACCTGTCCAACCTGCCCAACCTGCCCAACCTGTCCAACCTGTCCAACCTGTGCAACCTGCCCAACATGTCCAACCTGCCCAACCTGTGCAACCTGCCCAACATGTCCAACCTGTGTAACCTGTCCAACCTGACCAACCTGTGCAACCTGTCCAACCTGTCCAACCTGCCCAACCTGCGCAACCTGTGCAACCTGCCCAACCTGCCCAACCTGTGCAACCTGACCAACCAGCCCAACCTGTCCAACCTGCCCAACCTGACCAACCTGCCCAACCTGTGCAACCTGACCAACCTGTGCAACCTGCCCAACCTGTGTAACCTGCCCAACCTGTGCAACCTGACCAACCTGTGCCACCTGTCCAACCTGCCCAACCTGTGCAACCTGCCCAACCTGTGTAACCTGCCCAACCTGTGCAACCTGACCAACCTGTGCAACCTGACCAACCTGTCCAACCTGTGCAACCTGACCAACCTGTGCAACCTGACCAACCTGTGCAACCTGTCCAACCTGACCAACCTGTGCAACCTGTCCAACCTGTCCAACCTGCCCAACCTGCGCAACCTGTGCAACCTGCCCAACCTGCCCAACCTGTGCAACCTGACCAACCTGTGCAACCTGTCCAACCTGCCCAACCTGTGCAACCTGACCAACCTGTGCAACCTGACCAACCTGTGCAACCTGACCAACCTGTGCAACCTGCCCAACCTGCCCAACCTGTGTAACCTGCCCAACCTGTGCAACCTGTCCAACCTGCCCAACCTGTGCAACCTGCCCAACCTGTGCAACCTGCCCAACCTGTGCAACCTGTCCAACCTGCCCAACCTGTGCAACCTGTGCAATCTGCCCAACCTGCCCAACCTGTGTAACCTGCCCAACCTGTACAACCTGTCCAACCTGTGCAACCTGTCCAACCTGTGCAACCTGCCCAACCTGCCCAACCTGCCCAACCTGTGTAACCTGCCCAACATGTCCAACCTGTGCAACCTGTCCAACCTGTCCAACCTGCCCAACCTGCGCAACCTGTGCAACCTGCCCAACCTGCCCAACCTGTGCAACCTGACCAACCAGCCCAACCTGTCCAACCTGCCCAACCTGTCCAACCTGACCAACCTGTGCAACCTGTCCAACTAGCCCAACCTGTGCAACCTGTGCAACCTGACCAACCTGTCCAACCTGTGCAACCTGTGCAACCTGACCAACCTGTCCAACCTGTGCAACCTGTCCAACCTGCCCAACCTGTGTAACCTGCCCAACCTGTGCAACCTGTCCAACCAGCCCAACCTGTGCAACCTGTGCAACCTGACCAACCTGTCCAACCTGTGCAACCTGTGCAACCTGCCCAACCTGCCCAACCTGTGTAACCTGCCCAACCTGTGCAACCTGCCCACCCTGTGCAACCTGCCCAACCTGTGCAACCTGTCCAACCAGCCCAACCTGTGCAACCTGTGCAACCTGTCCAACCTGCCCAACCTGTGCAACCTGCCCAACCTGTGCAACCTGTCCAACCTGCCCAACCTGTGCAACCTGTGCAACCTGTCCAACCTGCCCAACCTGTGTAACCTGCCCAACCTGTACAACCTGTCCAACCTGTGCAACCTGTCCAACCTGTGCAACCTGCCCAACCTGCCCAACCTGCCCAACCTGTGTAACCTGCCCAACATGTCCAACCTGTGCAACCTGTCCAACCTGTCCAACCTGCCCAATCTGTGCAACCTGTCCAACCTGTGCAACCTGCCCAATCTGCCCAACCTGTGTAACCTGCCCAGCCTGTGCATCCTGCCCAACCTGCGCAACCTGCCCAACCTGCCCAACCTGCCCAATCCGTCCAACCTGTCCAACCTGCCCAACCTGCGCAACCTGCGCAACCTGTCCAACCTGCCCAACCTGCGCAACCTGCCCAACCTGCCCAACCTGCCCAATCCGTCCAACCTGCCCAACCTGTCCAACCTGTCCAACCTGCCCAACCTGTGCATCAACCTGCGCAACCTGCCCAACCTGCCCAACCTGCCCAACCTGCCCAACCCATCCAACCTGCCCAACCCATCCAACCTGCCCAACCTGCCCAATCCGTCCAACCTGCCCAACCTGTCAAACCAGTCCAACCTGCCCAACCTGTCCAATCTGTCCAACCTGTCCAACCTGCCCAACCTGCCCAACCTGCCCAATCCGTCCAACCTGCCCAACCTGTCCAACCTGTCCAACCTGTCCAACCTGCCCAACCCGTCCAACCTGTCCAACCTGCCCAACCTGCCCAATCTGCCCAACCTGCCCAATCTGCCCAACCTGCCGAACCTGCCCAACCTGCCCAACCTGTCCAACCTGTCCAACCTGTCCAACCTGCCCAACCCGTCCAACCTGCCCAACCTGCCCAACCTGTCCAACCTGCCCAACCTGCCCAATCTGTCCAACCTGCCCAACCTGTCCAACCTGCCCAATCCGTCCAACCTGCCCAACTTGCCCAATCCGTCCAACCTGCCCAACCTGTGCAACCTGCCCAACCTGTCCAACCTGTGCAACCTGTCCCACCTCCCCTCCCATTCCAGGAATCAACCGAGTGAACATTCTCTGATCTGCTTCTAATACAATTCTATGCCTTGTTAAATAAAGAATCAGGACCTGCCACATGGATTGAATTCTCCAATCCCCGACACCGAAATGCCCCTCGGTGAGGGAGCGGTCAATCCCCGATGATGCCCAAAACGGGGGCAGCGCCGCTTTTGCGATGCTCCGACCCCTGAAAAGCGGCATACTCTGTATCCGCCTGCCCCGCCATGCTCCGTCCCGACCAGCCGCGTTGCCGGCAGCACGGGCCACTCAGCGAGGTGGCTGCGGACTCAGCCCCGCGCCACCACAGTAAGGGGAGGGCTGATCCGTGGGCAAGAGGGGCGTCATTCAGGGCTGGGGGCACTGCGGGGGGAGGTCCGAGGCGCACGAGCTGAATTACTATTTTTGCGGTCCAGACTCGCGGGCTGAGTCAACCATGAAGCACGGCACGGCGGCCGCCAGGCACGTGTGCGGCCACAGAATCTCCATGGAAATGCTCTGGGCCATATCACCAGCTGGAGCTGGGAGCTCTACACTGCCTCCCTGCTAGCCCCCGGGAGCAGGGAATTGGTGGGCATTTTGCGCCAGTTTTTCTGGGATATAACACACCGTTTTCATGCCGGCATGGGGACTTAGTCTCCCAAACGGGGAATCCAGCCCAGTATTCCAGATGTGATCCTACCAACACCCTGTACAACTTCCCTACTTTTATATCCCATTCTCCTTGCAATAATCAACAACATTCCTTTTCCTTCCTAATCACTTGCTATACCTGCAGACTAACCTTTAGTGATTCATGGACCAGGATGCCCAGATCCCTCTGTAACTCAGATTCTGCAATCTCTCTCCATTTAGCAACATCTTTGACCATTTCACATTGGCACACAGAATTAGTCCGAGTTGCTGTTTCTTCGATGTTGAGCGATCCCTGTATCTGGTATACTTTCACAGTGATGTGTTCTGTAAATGACAGTCTATTGGAACGAGTTTTTATAACAAGAATAACTCTTTATTCTTTCAGTGATTACACTCTGACCCCGGGTTACATTCAAACTGCCATTTATTTTCTAACTGTATTGAAAGCCCAAAGACATAACACACAGGAGTCCTGACATGTGATACATGTGCTAAAAACATGTCACAGCTCACTGGGAGCATACTGAAGGATTTGACAATGTGTAAAGAGGGAGTTATACTTTGCTTTTAAAAGAGTAAAGAATTGTGGAGCAGAATCTGTGAGTTTATATGAGGATGTTATTGTGACTGCCGCTGGGTCAATAAAGCCTCTTTGGATTCTAATCTGGAACATTTCCCTATCGGGAGACTCACTAAAGAGAAATATCCCTTGAGCTAAACAGAATGCGTTTTTTGTAACGTGACTTTCAGTTTGAGAAACAGCCTAAATTTAGAAAGTACTTTTCAAATCCCAATGTACTTTACACCCAGCGCTCACTGTTGTAATGTCGGAAAAGCAGCAGTTAATATGGGCACAGCAAGATCCCACAAACAGCAATCTATTTGAAATAAATAAACTATTTAAAGAGATGTTGGTTGAGGGCTAGACCATTGGTTAAAGGACAGAAAACAGAGCGTGGGGATAAATAGATCACGATCCGGATGGCAGGCAGTGACTAGTGGAGTATCACGGATTTCAGCCATTTACAACCTGTGTTGGCTGATAGGGCCCTCAGCTAACACTAGGGGTGGTTTAGCACAGTGGGCTAAACAGCTGGCTTGTAATGCAGAACAAGGCAGCAGCGCGGGTTCAATTCCCGTACTGGCCTCCTGAACAGGTGCCGGAATGTGGCGACTAGGGGCTTTTCACAGTAACTTCATTGAAGCCTACTTGTGACAGTAAGCGATTATTATTATATTATTAAGCAGCCAGATTTGCTCAGCCTGTTGGCAGTGAAAGCTGTGAGGAGGACACAGGCTGCACAGGGATATGGACAAGTGAGGTGAATGGGCAGCAAGGTCGGCTATAATGTGGAGAGCCAGGAGGTTATTCATTTTAGTAGAAAAACAGAATATTTATTTTAAATGGCGATATACTATTAAATATTTGTATCCGGAGGGATTTGGGTGCCCTTGTACACAAAACACTGAGAGCAATCGTGCAGGTACAGCACGCAGCGAGGAAGCTGATTGGCATGTTGGCCTTTATTGCGAGTGGATTGCAGGCCCAGGAATAAGGAAGATGTGCTACAATATCACAGGGCCTTGGTGAGACCAGAGCTGGAGTAGTGGGTGCAGCTTTGGGCTCCATGCATTTGTCCCAGTGTGTACAGTTACCAAATCCATGGGGAGAGATTGAGAAGACTGGGCCTACAGTCTCTGGGATGAGAGATGGTCTGATTGAAATGGATAGCATTCTTCCAGGACTTGGCAGGATAAACAATGAGAGATTGTTTCCCCCTGACTCGAAGGTCTAGAACATGGGGCACAGTCTTGGAGATGTGGAGAAATGTCTTTACTCAGAGGGTGGTGAATCACTGGATTCTCGTCCCAGAGGGCTGTCACACTCAGTCATTGAGTCAAATCAATAAATTACAGATCTCTCGGGAATCAAGTGAAAAGTGGAGCTGAGGTGAACCAGGATCAGACTGAATGGTGCAGTAGGGTCGAGGGGCCAAATGGTTCACTCCAGCTGCTATTCCTGATGTTTAGTGATGTTCGCTGAGGGTTCTCTCTGAACGGGGCGAAATGCAGGGGTTTCCAGCACCTGAACATTCAGACACTCGGACATGTTCCGGATGATGTTCCTGCAGATTCCAGCTCCATTCTAGCAAAGATCCTCCCATTGGGAATAATTCTGGTGAAATTACACTGGGAGAGGGGAGAGAATCAACACTGGAGGGTGGGAAAGGCACCATTTAGTTTGAGCTAGAACAAATGCCCAGACTTGAGGCACCTCTATTTCTCACTATCTCTCTCTCTCTATCTTTGTTTCTCTCTCTCGCTCTTTCTCTCTTACTAACTCCCTCAGTCTGTATCATTGTATTCCTCTCCCTCTCTCACTCTCCCTCTCTCACTCTCTCTCTCTGTCTCTCTCCCTGTCTTTCTCTCTCTCCCAGTCTCTGTCTCTCTCCCAGTCTCTGTCTCTCTCCCTGTCTCTCTCTCTCCCGTCTCTCTCTCTCTCTGTCTCTTTTTGTTTTTCTCTCTCTCTCTCTCTTTGTGTGTGTGTGTCCCTCTCGCTCTCGCTGCCTCACTCTCTCTCTTTGTTTCTCTCTCACTGTCTCTCTCTTTCTCGCTGTCTTACTCTCTCTCTGTATCTCTCTCCCTGTCTCTCTCTCTCTCTCCCTGTCTCTCACTGTCTCTCTCTCTCACTGTCTCTCTCTTTCTCGCTGTCTTACTCTCTCTCTGTATCTCTCTCCCTGTCTCTCTCTCTCTCTCACTCCTTGTCTCTCACTGTCTCTCTCTCTCTCTCTCACTGTCTCTCTTTCTCGCTGTCTCACTCTCTCTCTGTGTCTCTCTCCCTGTGTCTCTCTCTCTCCCTGTCTCTCTCTCTCTCCCTCGCTCTCTCTCCCTGTCTCTCTCTCTCTCTGCCACTCTCTGGGTGCAGGTTTTGTTGGGAGAAAGCCGGTGAGTTCCGGTTGGAAAGAGTTAAATTCTTCTGGATCTTTCTCGTATTGCTGTACTGGTGAAGATGAGACTTCCTAGTTCCAGGTGTTTCGGATGTTTGGTCCCAGGACATTGTCACTTTTTCATTATTTCACTGTATGTGGGGGTCGCTGGCTAGACCAGCATTTATTATTCATTCCTCATTGTTCTCCAGCAGGTGGTGGTGAGCTGCTGCCTTGGACTGCTGCAGTCCATGCGGTGTAGGTACACCCACTGTGCTGTTAGGGGGAGAGTTCCAGTGACAGTGAAGGAGCGGCGATATATTTCCAAGTTAGGGTGGTGAGTGACTCGGAGGGGAACCTCCAGGTGGTGGGGTTCCAGGTATCTGCTGCTCTTGTTCTTCTTGATGGTAGAGTTCTAGATGGGAGAGGTTGCAGGTTTGGAAGGTGCTGGCGAAGGAGCCTTGCTGAGTTCCTGCAGCATTTCTTGTAGGTGGTACACACGGCTGTCATTGGTGGAGGGGGGGAGGTGGGAATAGTGAAGATGGTGGATGTGTAAGAGAGTGGCTGGTTCGAGAGGTTTAAGATGCCCATTCTCTGTGCTTTCTGCCGCCATTGCTGATGTATGGAGTGTGTGCAGATGTTCAGGATACCCAGGCTCGATACTGACAGATGGGCTGACTGACCAAGGCTCTCAGTTGATTGAGAAAGACGGGATGCAGAGATAGAAACACAATCCCTGTTCCCTCGTGGCTCCAGCTCTTATCTCACTGTTCCCTGTTTATTACTGAGCCTGTTGATCTGCCCTGGAAAATATGCATTTCTGTTTGAGATAGTCTGGGATTGGTTTGACTTGTCCAATGGGTGAAAAATGTTCTGCGAGGATGTGGAAAAGAGATACTTTTCCTGTCACTCACTGCGGGAAATGACATCACCACAAATCCATCTCCATTGCAATCTCCACTAAGTAGCTCTATGGCTGTGTGTGTGTGTGTGTGTGGAGTGAGATAATTGTGCTCCCATTCCTCCCCCCGCCTCCTCGAAGCATGTGCTGATTTTGTGTTAGTTTGTGGAGAGTCTGCAGTCTCTCAGCTCCACTGTTTGTGGAGCCAGGCTACAGATTAGGGCTGTGTTCAGACTTTCTCAGCTCTCCCATAACAAACTACCCACCCACCCTGCTGTGATCAGCCTGTTTTGTGTTGTAACTAATTAGATTGTCTGTCTCTGACTGTCTGGAGTCCTCAAGCCCTGACGAGGATCTGTCACTTTGGTGAGTTGACAGGCCAGGCAGATACTATTTATTCAAAGATTTAAAATGTCAACCTAACGGGATCTTTTGTTCCGCTCTGCTGCCCCTTTAAAGCAAAATACCCCTCGGTGAATATTACTTAATGTGTTAACTTGTCGAATGTATAAAATTAAACATAACATACAATAATATGTAAACACTATGAACTAAAGATAATTCCAATATCTTTGAACAGTGGAACAATGACAGAAACACAAAGATGATGCGAGTTCCTCTCACAACTCAGGTCGAGTAAACAGCTGGGAAATCAGATCCAAAGCAATTTCAGATCCTGGGACAGAAATCAGCATCCTGCTGTATAGACCGCGTCGCTGATTAATGCTGAGAGAATTAACGAGCAGAACAAAGGCCAAATGACAGCAAGACGTCACCAAAAAATAAAAAATTCAGTTAATTATCAGAAAAGTGTAGGGACTCAGACAACGAGCGAGAACCAGTAAGGGACAATCCAGACCGACACTCCCAGTGCCAGTACTGAGGGAGTGCCGCACTGTCAGAGGGTCAGTACTGAGGGAGTGCTGCACTGTCAGAGGGTCAGTACTGAGGGAGAGCCGCACTGTCAGAGGGTCAGTACTGAGCGAGTGCTGCACTGTCACAGGGTCAGTACTGAGGTAGTGCTGCACTGTCAGAGGGTCAGTACTGAGGGAGTGCTGCACTGTCAGAGGGTCAGTACTGAGGGAGTGCTGCACTGTCACAGGGTCAGTATTGAGGGAGTGCCGCACTGTCAGAGGGTCAGTACTGAGGGAGTGCTGCACTGTCTGAGGGTCAGTACTGAGGGAGGGCTGCACTGTCAGAGGGTCGGTACTGAGGGAGTGCTGCACTGTCTGAGGGTCAGTACTGAGGGAGTGCCGCACTGTCAGAGGGTCGGTACTGAGGGAGTGCTGCACTGTCTGAGGGTCAGTACTGAGGGAGGGCTGCACTGTCAGAGGGTCAGGACTGAGGGAGCGCTGCATTGTCAGAGGGTCAGTACTGAGGGAGTGCTGCACTGTCAGAGGGTCAGTACTGAGGGAGTGCCGCACTGTCAGAGGGTCAGTACTGAGGGAGTGCTGCACTGTCACAGGGTCAGTATTGAGGTAGTGCTGCACTGTCAGAGGGTCAGTACTGAGGGAGTGCTGCACTGTCAGAGGGTCAGTACTGAGGGAGTGCCGCACTGTCAGAGGGTCAGTACTGAGGGAGTGCTGCACTGTCAGAGGGTCAGTACTGAGGGAGTGCTGCACTGTCAGAGGGTCAGTACTGAGGGAGCGCTGCATTGTCAGAGGGTCAGTACTGAGGGAGTGCTGCACTGTCAGAGGGTCAGTACTGAGGGAGTGCTGCACTGTCAGAGGGTCAGTACTGAGGGAGCGCTGCATTGTCAGAGGGTCAGTACTGAGGGAGTGCTGCACTGTCAGAGGGTCAGTACTGAGGGAGTGCCGCACTGTCAGAGGGTCAGTACTGAGGGAGTGCTGCACTGTCAGAGGGTCAGTACTGAGGTAGTGCTGCACTGTCAGAGGGTCAGTACTGAGGGAGTGCCGCACTGTCAGAGGGTCAGTACTGAGGGAGTGCTGCACTGTCACAGGGTCAGTACTGAGGTAGTGCTGCACTGTCAGAGGGTCAGTACTGAGGGAGTGCTGCACTGTCAGAGGGTCAGTACTGAGGGAGTGCTGCACTGTCAGAGGGTCTGTACTGAGGGAGTGCCACTCTGTCAGAGGGTCAGTACTGAGGGAGTGCCGCACTGTCAGAGGGTCAGTACTGAGGGAGTGCTGCACTGTCAGAGGGTCAGTACTGAGGTAGTGCTGCACTGTCAGAGGGTCAGTACTGAGGGAGTGCCGCACTGTCAGAGGGTCAGTACTGAGGGAGTGCTGCACTGTCACAGGGTCAGTACTGAGGTAGTGCTGCACTGTCAGAGGGTCAGTACTGAGGGAGTGCTGCACTGTCAGAGGGTCAGTACTGAGGGAGTGCTGCACTGTCAGAGGGTCTGTACTGAGGGAGTGCCACTCTGTCAGAGGGTCAGTACTGAGGGAGTGCCGCACTGTCAGAGGGTCAGTACTGAGGGAGTGCTGCACTGTCAGAGGGTCAGTACTGAGGGAGTGCTGCACTGTCAGCGGGTCAGTACTGAGGGAGTGCCGCACTGTCAGAGGGTCAGTACTGAGGGAGTGCTGCACTGTCAGAGGGTCAGTACTGAGGGAGTGCTGCACTGTCAGAGGGTCAGTACTCAGGGAGTGCTGCACTGTCAGAGGGTCAGTACTGAGGGAGTGCCACTCTGTCAGAGGGTCAGTACTGAGGGAGTGCCGCACTGTCAGAGGGTCATTACTGAGGGAGTGCCGCACTGTCAGAGGGTCAGTACTGAGGGAGTGCTGCACTGTCACAGGGTCAGTACTGAGGTAGTGCTGCACTGTCAGAGGGTCAGTACTGAGGGAGTGCTGCACTGTCAGAGGGTCAGTACTGGGGAGTGCTGCACTGTCAGAGGGTCAGTACTGAGGGAGTGCTGCACTGTCAGAGGGTCAGTACTGAGGGAGTGCCACTCTGTCACAGGGTCAGTACTGAGGGTGTGCCGCACTGTCAGAGGGTCAGTACTGAGGGAGTGCTGCACTGTCACAGGGTCAGTACTGAGGGAGTGCTGCACTGTCACAGGGTCAGTACTGAGGGAGTGCTGCACTGTCACAGGGTCAGTACTGAGGGAGTGCTGCACTGTCAGAGGGTCAGTACTGAGGGAGTGCCGCACTGTCAGAGGGTCAGTACTGAGGGAGTGCTGCCCTCTCAGAGGGTCAGTACTGAGGGAGTGCTGCACTGTCAGAGGGTCAGTACTGAGGGAGTGCTGCACTGTCAGGGGTCAGTACTGAGGTAGTGCTGCACTGTCAGAGGGTCAGTACTGAGGGAGTGCTGCACTGTCAGAGGGTCAGTACTGAGGGAGTGCTGCACTGTCAGAGGGTCTGTACTGAGGGAGTGCCACTCTGTCAGAGGGTCAGTACTGAGGGAGTGCCGCACTGTCAGAGGGTCAGAACTGAGGGAGTGCTGCACTGTCAGAGGGTCAGTACTGAGGGAGTGCTGCACAGTCAGCGGGTCAGTACTGAGGGAGTGCCGCACTGTAAGAGGGTCAGTACTGAGGGAGTGCTGCACTGTCAGAGGGTCAGTACTGAGGGAGTGCTGCACTGTCAGAGGGTCAGTACTGAGGGAGTCCCTGCAATGTCAGAGGGTCAGTACTGAGGGAGTGCCACTCTGTCAGAGGGTCAGTACTGAGGGAGTGCCGCACTGTCAGAGGGTCAGTACTGAGGGAGTGCCGCACTGTCAGAGGGTCAGTACTGAGGGAGTGCTGCACTGTCACAGGGTCAGTACTGAGGTAGTGCTGCACTGTCAGAGGGTCAGTACTGGGGAGTGCTGCACTGTCAGAGGGTCAGTACTGAGGGAGTGCTGCACTGTCAGAGGGTCAGTACTGAGGGAGTGCCACTCTGTCACAGGGTCAGTACTGAGGGTGTGCCGCACTGTCAGAGGGTCAGTACTGAGGGAGTGCTGCACTGTCACAGGGTCAGTACTGAGGGAGTGCTGCACTGTCACAGGGTCAGTACTGAGGGAGTGCTGCACTGTCACAGGGTCAGTACTGAGGGAGTGCTGCACTGTCAGAGGGTCAGTACTGAGGGCGTGCCGCACTGTCAGAGGGTCAGTCCTGAGGGAGTGCTGCCCTCTCAGAGGGTCAGTACTGAGGGAGTGCTGCACTGTCAGAGGGTCAGTACTGAGGGAGTGCTGCACTGTTAGAGGGTCAGTACTGAGGGAGCGCTGCACTGTCAGAGGGTCAGTACTGAGGGAGTGCTGCACTGTCAGGGGTCAGTACTGAGGGAGTGCTGCACTGTCAGAGGGTCAGTACTGAGGGAGTGCCGCACTGTCAGAGGGTCAGTACTGAGGGAGTGCCGCACTGTCAGAGGGTCAGTACTGGGGGAGTGCCGCACTGTCAGAGGGTCAGTACTGAGGGAGTGCTGCACAGTCAGAGGGTCAGTACTGAGGGAGCACCGCACTGTCAGAGGGTCAGTACTGAGAGAGTGCAGCACTGTCAGAGGGTCAGTACTGAGGGAGTGCCGCACTGTCAGAGCGTCAGTACTGAGGGAGTGCTGCACTGTCAGAGGGTCAGTACTGAGGGAGTGCCGCACTGTCAGAGTGTCAGTACTGAGGGAATGCTGCACTGTCAGAGTGTCAGTACTGAGGGAGTGCCGCACTGTCAGAGAGTCAGTACTGAGGGACTGCCGCACTGTCAGAGGGTCAGTACGGAGGGAGCACTGCACTGTCAGAGGGTCAGTACAGAGGGAGTGCTCCACTGTCAGAGGGTCAGTACTGAGGGAGTGCTGCACTGTCAGAGGGTCAGTACTGAGGGAATGCTGCACTGTCAGAGGGTCAATACTGAGGGAGTGCCGCACTGTCAGAGGCTCAGTACTGAGGGGGTGCCACACTGTCAGAGGGACAGTACCGAGGGAGTGCTGCACTGTCAGAGGGTCAGTACTGAGGGAGGGCTCCACTGTCACAGGGTCAGTACTGAGGGAGTGCTGCACTGTCAGAGGGTCAGTACTGAGGGAGTGCCGCACTGTCAGAGGGGCAGTACTGAGGGAGTGCTGCACTGTCAGAGGGTCAGTACTGAGGGTGTGCCGCACTGTCAGAGGGTCAGTACTGAGGGAGTGCTGCACTGTCACAGGGTCAGTACTGAGGTAGTGCTGCACTGTCAGAGGGTCAGTACTGGGGAGTGCTGCACTGTCAGAGGGTCAGTACTGAGGGAGTGCTGCACTGTCAGAGGGTCAGTACTGAGGGAGTGCCACTCTGTCACAGGGTCAGTACTGAGGGTGTGCCGCACTGTCAGAGGGTCAGTACTGAGGGAGTGCCGCACTGTCACAGGGTCAGTACTGAGGGAGTGCTGCACTGTCACAGGGTCAGTACTGAGGTAGTGCTGCACTGTCAGAGGGTCAGTACTGGGGAGTGCTGCACTGTCAGAGGGTCAGTACTGAGGGAGTGCTGCACTGTCAGAGGGTCAGTACTGAGGGAGTGCCACTCTGTCACAGGGTCAGTACTGAGGGTGTGCCGCACTGTCAGAGGGTCAGTACTGAGGGAGTGCTGCACTGTCACAGGGTCAGTACTGAGGGAGTGCTGCACTGTCACAGGGTCAGTACTGAGGGCGTGCCGCACTGTCAGAGGGTCAGTCCTGAGGGAGTGCCGCACTGTCAGAGGGTCAGCACTGAGGGAGTGCCGCACTGTCAGAGGGTCAGTACTGAGGGAGTGCGGCCCTCTCAGAGGGTCAGTACTGAGGGAGTGCTGCACTGTCAGAGGGTGAGTACTGAGGGAGTGCTGCACTGTTAGAGGGTCAGTACTGAGGGAGTGCTGCACTGTCAGAGGGTCAGTACTGAGGGAGTGCTGCACTGTCAGGGGTCAGTACTGAGGGAGTGCTGCACTGTCAGAGGGTCAGTACTGAGGGAGTGCCGCACTGTCAGAGGGTCAGTACTGAGGGAGTGCCGCACTGTCAGAGGGTCAGTACTGGGGGAGTGCCGCACTGTCAGAGGGTCAGTACTGAGGGAGTGCTGCACTGTCAGAGGGTCAGTACTGAGGGCGTGCCGCACTGTCAGAGGGTCAGTCCTGAGGGAGTGCCGCACTGTCAGAGGGTCAGCACTGAGGGAGTGCCGCACTGTCAGAGGGTCAGTACTGAGGGAGTGCTGCCCTCTCAGAGGGTCAGTACTGAGGGAGTGCTGCACTGTCAGAGGGTCAGTACTGAGGGAGTGCTGCACTGTTAGAGGGTCAGTACTGAGGGAGTGCTGCACTGTCAGAGGGTCAGTACTGAGGGAGTGCTGCACTGTCAGGGGTCAGTACTGAGGGAGTGCTGCACTGTCAGAGGGTCAGTACTGAGGGAGTGCCGCACTGTCAGAGGGTCAGTACTGAGGGAGTGCCGCACTGTCAGAGGGTCAGTACTGGGGGAGTGCCGCACTGTCAGAGGGTCAGTACTGAGGGAGTGCTGCACAGTCAGAGGGTCAGTACTGAGGGAGCACCGCACTGTCAGAGGGTCAGTACTGAGAGAGTGCAGCACTGTCAGAGGGTCAGTACTGAGGGAGTGCCGCACTGTCAGAGCGTAAGTACTGAGGGAGTGCTGCACTGTCAGAGGGTCAGTACTGAGGGAGTGCCGCACTGTCAGAGTGTCAGTACTGAGGGAATGCTGCACTGTCAGAGTGTCAGTACTGAGGGAGTGCCGCACTGTCAGAGAGTCAGTACTGAGGGACTGCCGCACTGTCAGAGGGTCAGTACGGAGGGAGCACTGCACTGTCAGAGGGTCAGTACAGAGGGAGTGCTCCACTGTCAGAGGGTCAGTACTGAGGGAGTGCTGCACTGTCAGAGGGTCAGTACTGAGGGAATGCTGCACTGTCAGAGGGTCAATACTGAGGGAGTGCCGCACTGTCAGAGGCTCAGTACTGAGGGGGTGCCACACTGTCAGAGGGACAGTACCGAGGGAGTGCTGCACTGTCAGAGGGTCAGTACTGAGGGAGGGCTCCACTGTCACAGGGTCAGTACTGAGGGAGTGCTGCACTGTCAGAGGGTCAGTACTGAGGGAGTGCCGCACTGTCAGAGGGTCAGTACTGAGGGAGTGCTGCACTGTCAGAGGGTCAGTACTGAGGGTGTGCCGCACTGTCAGAGGGTCAGTACTGAGGGAGTGCTGCACTGTCACAGGGTCAGTACTGAGGTAGTGCTGCACTGTCAGAGGGTCAGTACTGGGGAGTGCTGCACTGTCAGAGGGTCAGTACTGAGGGAGTGCTGCACTGTCAGAGGGTCAGTACTGAGGGAGTGCCACTCTGTCACAGGGTCAGTACTGAGGGTGTGCCGCACTGTCAGAGGGTCAGTACTGAGGGAGTGCCGCACTGTCACAGGGTCAGTACTGAGGGAGTGCTGCACTGTCACAGGGTCAGTACTGAGGTAGTGCTGCACTGTCAGAGGGTCAGTACTGGGGAGTGCTGCACTGTCAGAGGGTCAGTACTGAGGGAGTGCTGCACTGTCAGAGGGTCAGTACTGAGGGAGTGCCACTCTGTCACAGGGTCAGTACTGAGGGTGTGCCGCACTGTCAGAGGGTCAGTACTGAGGGAGTGCTGCACTGTCACAGGGTCAGTACTGAGGGAGTGCTGCACTGTCACAGGGTCAGTACTGAGGGCGTGCCGCACTGTCAGAGGGTCAGTCCTGAGGGAGTGCCGCACTGTCAGAGGGTCAGCACTGAGGGAGTGCCGCACTGTCAGAGGGTCAGTACTGAGGGAGTGCGGCCCTCTCAGAGGGTCAGTACTGAGGGAGTGCTGCACTGTCAGAGGGTCAGTACTGAGGGAGTGCTGCACTGTTAGAGGGTCAGTACTGAGGGAGTGCTGCACTGTCAGAGGGTCAGTACTGAGGGAGTGCTGCACTGTCAGGGGTCAGTACTGAGGGAGTGCTGCACTGTCAGAGGGTCAGTACTGAGGGAGTGCCGCACTGTCAGAGGGTCAGTACTGAGGGAGTGCCGCACTGTCAGAGGGTCAGTACTGGGGGAGTGCCGCACTGTCAGAGGGTCAGTACTGAGGGAGTGCTGCACAGTCAGAGGGTCAGTACTGAGGGAGCACCGCACTGTCAGAGGGTCAGTACTGAGAGAGTGCAGCACTGTCAGAGGGTCAGTACTGAGGGAGTGCTGCACTGTCAGAGGGTCAGTACTGAGGGAGTGCTGCCCTCTCAGAGGGTCAGTGCTGAGGGAGTGCTGCACTGTCAGAGGGTCAGTACTGAGGGAGTGCTGCACTGTTAGAGGGTCAGTACTGAGGGAGTGCTGCACTGTCAGAGGGTCAGTACTGAGGGAGTGCTGCACTGTCAGGGGTCAGTACTGAGGGAGTGCTGCACTGTCAGAGGGTCAGTACTGAGGGAGTGCCGCACTGTCAGAGGGTCAGTACTGAGGGAGTGCCGCACTGTCAGAGGGTCAGTACTGGGGGAGTGCCGCACTGTCAGAGGGTCAGTACTGAGGGAGTGCTGCACAGTCAGAGGGTCAGTACTGAGGGAGCACCGCACTGTCAGAGGGTCAGTACTGAGAGAGTGCAGCACTGTCAGAGGGTCAGTACTGAGGGAGTGCCGCACTGTCAGAGCGTCAGTACTGAGGGAGTGCTGCACTGTCAGAGGGTCAGTACTGAGGGAGTGCCGCACTGTCAGAGTGTCAGTACTGAGGGAATGCTGCACTGTCAGAGGGTCAGTACTGAGGGAGTGCTGCACTGTCAGAGGGTCAGTACTGAGGGAGTGCTGCACTGTCAGAGGGTCAGTACTGAGGGAGTGCTGCACTGTCAGAGGGTCAGTACTGAGGGAGTGCCGCCCTGTCAGAGCGTCAGTACTGAGGGAGTGCTGCACTGTCAGAGGGTCAGTACTGAGGGAGTGCCGCACTGTCAGAGTGTCAGTACTGAGGGAATGCTGCACTGTCAGAGGGTCAGTACTGAGGGAGTGCCGCACTGTCAGAGGGTCAGTACTGAGAGAGTGCAGCACTGTCAGAGGGTCAGTACTGAGGGAGTGCCGCCCTGTCAGAGCGTCAGTACTGAGGGAGTGCTGCACTGTCAGAGGGTCAGTACTGAGGGAGTGCCGCACTGTCAGAGTGTCAGTACTGAGGGAATGCTGCACTGTCAGAGGGTCAGTACTGAGGGAGTGCCGCACTGTCAGAGAGTCAGTACTGAGGGACTGCCGCACTGTCAGAGGGTCAGTACTGAGGGAGCGCTGCACTGTCAGAGGGTCAGTACAGAGGGAGTGCTCCACTGTCAGAGGGTCAGTACTGAGGGAGTGCTGCACTGCCAGAGGGTCAGTACTGAGGGAATGCTGCACTGTCAGAGGGTCAATACTGAGGGAGTGCCGCACTGTCAGAGGCTCAGTACTGAGGGGGTGCCACACAGTCAGAGGGACAGTACCGAGGGAGTGCTGCACTGTCAGAGGGTCAGTACTGAGGGAGGGCTCCACTGTCACAGGGTCAGTACTGAGGGAGTGCTGCACTGTCAGAGGGTCAGTACTGAGGGAGTGCCGCACTGTCAGAGGGTCAGTACTGAGGGAGTGCTGCACTGTCAGAGGGTCAGTACTGAGGGTGTGCCGCACAGTCAGAGGGTCAGTACTGAGGGAGTGCTGCACTGTCACAGGGTCAGTACTGAGGTAGTGCTGCACTGTCAGAGGGTCAGTACTGGGGAGTGCTGCACTGTCACAGGGTCAGTACTGAGGGAGTGCTGCACTGTCAGAGGGTCAGTACTGAGGGAGTGCCACTCTGTCACAGGGTCAGTACTGAGGGTGTGCCGCACTGTCAGAGGGTCAGTACTGAGGGAGTGCCGCACTGTCACAGGGTCAGTACTGAGGGAGTGCTGCACTGTCACAGGGTCAGTACTGAGGTAGTGCTGCACTGTCAGAGGGTCAGTACTGGGGAGTGCTGCACTGTCAGAGGGTCAGTACTGAGGGAGTGCTGCACTGTCAGAGGGTCAGTACTGAGGGAGTGCCACTCTGTCACAGGGTCAGTACTGAGGGTGTGCCGCACTGTCAGAGGGTCAGTACTGAGGGAGTGCTGCACTGTCACAGGGTCAGTACTGAGGGAGTGCTGCACTGTCAGAGGGTCAGTACTGAGGGCGTGCCGCACTGTCAGAGGGTCAGTCCTGAGGGAGTGCCGCACTGTCAGAGGGTCAGCACTGAGGGAGTGCCGCACTGTCAGAGGGTCAGTACTGAGGGAGTGCTGCCCTCTCAGAGGGTCAGTACTGAGGGAGTGCTGCACTGTTAGAGGGTCAGTACTGAGGGAGTGCTGCACTGTCAGAGGGTCAGTACTGAGGGAGTGCTGCACTGTCAGGGGTCAGTACTGAGGGAGTGCCGCACTGTCAGAGGGTCAGTACTGAGGGAGTGCCGCACTGTCAGAGGGTCAGTACTGAGGGAGTGCCGCACTGTCAGAGGGTCAGTACTGAGGGAGTGCCGCACTGTCAGAGTGTCAGTACTGAGGGAATGCTGCACTGTCAGAGGGTCAGTACTGAGGGAGTGCCGCACTGTCAGAGAGTCAGTACTGAGGGACTGCCGCACTGTCAGAGGGTCAGTACTGAGGGAGCGCTGCACTGTCAGAGGGTCAGTACAGAGGGAGTGCTCCACTGTCAGAGGGTCAGTACTGAGGGAGTGCTGCACTGTCAGAGGGTCAGTACTGAGGGAATGCTGCACTGTCAGAGGGTCAATACTGAGGGAGTGCCGCACTGTCAGAGGCTCAGTACTGAGGGGGTGCCACACTGTCAGAGGGACAGTACCGAGGGAGTGCTGCACTGTTAGAGGGTCAGTACTGAGGGAGGGCTCCACTGTCACAGGGTCAGTACTGAGGGAGTGCTGCACTGTCAGAGGGTCAGTACTGAGGGCGTGCCGCACTGTCAGAGGGTCAGTACTGAGGGAGTGCTGCACTGTCACAGGGTCAGTACTAAGGGTGTGCCGCACTGTCAGAGGGTCAGTACTGAGGGAGTGCTGCACTGTCACAGGGTCAGTACTGAGGTAGTGCTGCACTGTCAGAGGGTCAGTACTGGGGAGCGCTGCACTGTCAGAGGGTCAGTACTGAGGGAGTGCTGCACTGTCAGAGGGTCAGTACTGAGGGAGTGCCACTCTGTCAGAGGGTCAGTACTGAGGGAGTGCCGCACTGTTACAGGGTCAGTACTGAGGGAGTGCTGCACTGTCACAGGGTCAGTACTGAGGGAGTGCTGCACTGTCAGGGGTCAGTACTGAGGGAGTGCTGCACTGTCAGAGGGTCAGTACTGAGGGAGTGCCGCACTGTCAGAGGGTCAGTACTGAGGGAGTGCCGCACTGTCAGAGGGTCAGTACTGAGGGAGTGCCGCACTGTCAGAGGGTCAGTACTGAGGGAGTGCTGCACAGTCAGAGGGTCAGTACTGAGGGAGCACCGCACTGTCAGAGGGTCAGTACTGAGAGAGTGCAGCACTGTCAGAGGGTCAGTACTGAGGGAGTGCCGCACTGTCAGAGCGTCCGTACTGAGGGAGTGCCGCCCTGTCAGAGCGTCAGTACTGAGGGAGTGCTGCACTGTCAGAGGGTCAGTACTGAGGGAGTGCCGCACTGTCAGAGAGTCAGTACTGAGGGACTGCCGCACTGTCAGAGGGTCAGTATTGAGGGAGCGCTGCACTGTCAGAGGGTCAGTACTGAGGGAGTGCTCCACTGTCAGAGGGTCAGTACTGAGGGAGTGCTGCACTGTCAGAGGGTCAGTACTGAGGGAGTGCCGCACTGTCAGAGGCTCAGAATTGAGGGGGTGCCGCACTGTCAGAGGGACAGTACTGAGGGAGTGCTGCACTGTCAGAGGGTCAGTACTGAGGGAGTGCTCCACTGTCAGAGGGTCAGTACTGAGGGGGTGCCGCACTGTCAGAGGGTCAGTACTGAGGGAGTGCTGCACTGTCAGAGGGTCAGTATTGAGGGAGTGCCGCACTGTCAGAGGGTCAGTACTGAGGGAGTGCCGCACTGTCAGGGAGTCAGTACTGAGGGAGTGCTGCACTGTCAGAGGGTCAGTATTGAGGGAGTGCCGCACTGTCAGAGGGACAGTACTGAGGGAGTGCTGCACTGTCAGAGGGTCAGTACTGAGGGAGTGCCGCACTGTCAGAGGGTCAGTACTGAGGGAGTGCCGCACTGTCAGAGGGTCAGTACTGAGGGAGTGCCGCACTGTCAGGGAGTCAGTACTGAGGGAGTGCTGCACTGTCAGAGGGTCAGTATTGAGGGAGTGCCGCACTGTCAGAGGGACAGTACTGAGGGAGTGCTGCACTGTCAGAGGGTCAGTACTGAGGGAGTGCCGCACTGTCAGAGGGTCAGTACTGAGGGAGTGCTGCACTGTCAGAGGGTCAGTACTGAGGGAGTGCTGCACTGTCAGAGGGTGAGTACTGAGGGAGTGCCGCACTGTCAGAGGGTCAGTACTGAGGGAGTGCTGCACTGTCAGAGGGTCAGTACTGAGGGAGTGCTGCACTGTCAGAGGGTCAGTACTGAGGGAGCGCTGCATTGTCAGAGGGTCAGTACTGAGGGAGTGCTGCACTGTCAGAGGGTCAGTACTGAGGGAGTGCTGCACTGTCAGAGGGTCAGTACTGAGGGAGCGCTGCATTGTCAGAAGGTCAGTACTGAGGGAGTGCTGCACTGTCAGAGGGTCAGTACTGAGGGAGTGCCGCACTGTCAGAGGGTCAGTACTGAGGGAGTGCTGCACTGTCAGAGGGTCAGTACTGAGGTAGTGCTGCACTGTCAGAGGGTCAGTACTGAGGGAGTGCTGCACTGTCAGAGGGTCAGTACTGAGGGAGTGCTGCACTGTCAGAGGGTCAGTACTGAGGGAGTGCTGCACTGTCAGAGGGTCAGTACTGAGGGAGTGCTGCACTGTCAGAGGGTCAGTACTGAGGGAGCGCTGCATTGTCAGAGGGTCAGTACTGAGAGAGTGCTGCACTGTCAGAGGGTCAGTACTGAGGGAGTGCCGCACTGTCAGAGGGTCAGTACTGAGGGAGTGCTGCACTGTCACAGGGTCAGTACTGAGGTAGTGCTGCACTGTCAGAGGGTCAGTACTGAGGGAGTGCTGCACTGTCAGAGGGTCAGTACTGAGGGAGTGCTGCACTGTCAGAGGGTCTGTACTGAGGGAGTGCCACTCTGTCAGAGGGTCAGTACTGAGGGAGTGCCGCACTGTCAGAGGGTCAGTACTGAGGGAGTGCTGCACTGTCAGAGGGTCAGTACTGAGGGAGTGCTGCACTGTCAGCGGGTCAGTACTGAGGGAGTGCCGCACTGTCAGAGGGTCAGTACTGAGGGAGTGCTGCACTGTCAGAGGGTCAGTACTGAGGGAGTGCTGCACTGTCAGAGGGTCAGTACTCAGGGAGTGCTGCACTGTCAGAGGGTCAGTACTGAGGGAGTGCCACTCTGTCAGAGGGTCAGTACTGAGGGAGTGCCGCACTGTCAGAGGGTCATTACTGAGGGAGTGCCGCACTGTCAGAGGGTCAGTACTGAGGGAGTGCTGCACTGTCACAGGGTCAGTACTGAGGTAGTGCTGCACTGTCAGAGGGTCAGTACTGAGGGAGTGCTGCACTGTCAGAGGGTCAGTACTGGGGAGTGCTGCACTGTCAGAGGGTCAGTACTGAGGGAGTGCTGCACTGTCAGAGGGTCAGTACTGAGGGAGTGCCACTCTGTCACAGGGTCAGTACTGAGGGTGTGCCGCACTGTCAGAGGGTCAGTACTGAGGGAGTGCTGCACTGTCACAGGGTCAGTACTGAGGGAGTGCTGCACTGTCACAGGGTCAGTACTGAGGGAGTGCTGCACTGTCACAGGGTCAGTACTGAGGGAGTGCTGCACTGTCAGAGGGTCAGTACTGAGGGAGTGCCGCACTGTCAGAGGGTCAGTACTGAGGGAGTGCTGCCCTCTCAGAGGGTCAGTACTGAGGGAGTGCTGCACTGTCAGAGGGTCAGTACTGAGGGAGTGCTGCACTGTTAGAGGGTCAGTACTGAGGGAGTGCTGCACTGTCAGAGGGTCAGTACTGAGGGAGTGCTGCACTGTCAGGGGTCAGTACTGAGGTAGTGCTGCACTGTCAGAGGGTCAGTACTGAGGGAGTGCTGCACTGTCAGAGGGTCAGTACTGAGGGAGTGCTGCACTGTCAGAGGGTCTGTACTGAGGGAGTGCCACTCTGTCAGAGGGTCAGTACTGAGGGAGTGCCGCACTGTCAGAGGGTCCGAACTGAGGGAGTGCTGCACTGTCAGAGGGTCAGTACTGAGGGAGTGCTGCACTGTCAGCGGGTCAGTACTGAGGGAGTGCCGCACTGTCAGAGGGTCAGTACTGAGGGAGTGCTGCACTGTCAGAGGGTCAGTACTGAGGGAGTGCTGCACTGTCAGAGGGTCAGTACTGAGGGAGTGCTGCACTGTCAGAGGGTCAGTACTGAGGGAGTGCCACTCTGTCAGAGGGTCAGTGCTGAGGGAGTGCCGCACTGTCAGAGGGTCAGTACTGAGGGAGTGCCGCACTGTCAGAGGGTCAGTACTGAGGGAGTGCTGCACTGTCACAGGGTCAGTACTGAGGTAGTGCTGCACTGTCAGAGGGTCAGTACTGGGGAGTGCTGCACTGTCAGAGGGTCAGTACTGAGGGAGTGCTGCACTGTCAGAGGGTCAGTACTGAGGGAGTGCCACTCTGTCACAGGGTCAGTACTGAGGGTGTGCCGCACTGTCAGAGGGTCAGTACTGAGGGAGTGCTGCACTGTCACAGGGTCAGTACTGAGGGAGTGCTGCACTGTCACAGGGTCAGTACTGAGGGAGTGCTGCACTGTCACAGGGTCAGTACTGAGGGAGTGCTGCACTGTCAGAGGGTCAGTACTGAGGGCGTGCCGCACTGTCAGAGGGTCAGTCCTGAGGGAGTGCCGCACTGTCAGAGGGTCAGCACTGAGGGAGTGCCGCACTGTCAGAGGGTCAGTACTGAGGGAGTGCTGCCCTCTCAGAGGGTCAGTACTGAGGGAGTGCTGCACTGTCAGAGGGTCAGTACTGAGGGAGTGCTGCACTGTTAGAGGGTCAGTACTGAGGGAGTGCTGCACTGTCAGAGGGTCAGTACTGAGGGAGTGCTGCACTGTCAGGGGTCAGTACTGAGGGAGTGCTGCACTGTCAGAGGGTCAGTACTGAGGGAGTGCCGCACTGTCAGAGGGTCAGTACTGAGGGAGTGCCGCACTGTCAGAGGGTCAGTACTGGGGGAGTGCCGCACTGTCAGAGGGTCAGTACTGAGGGAGTGCCGCACTGTCAGAGAGTCAGTACTGAGGGACTGCCGCACTGTCAGAGGGTCAGTACTGAGGGAGCGCTGCACTGTCAGAGGGTCAGTACAGAGGGAGTGCTCCACTGTCAGAGGGTCAGTACTGAGGGAGTGCTGCACTGTCAGAGGGTCAGTACTGAGGGAATGCTGCACTGTCAGAGGGTCAATACTGAGGGAGTGCCGCACTGTCAGAGGCTCAGTACTGAGGGGGTGCCACACTGTCAGAGGGACAGTACCGAGGGAGTGCTGCACTGTTAGAGGGTCAGTACTGAGGGAGGGCTCCACTGTCACAGGGTCAGTACTGAGGGAGTGCTGCACTGTCAGAGGGTCAGTACTGAGGGCGTGCCGCACTGTCAGAGGGTCAGTACTGAGGGAGTGCTGCACTGTCACAGGGTCAGTACTAAGGGTGTGCCGCACTGTCAGAGGGTCAGTACTGAGGGAGTGCTGCACTGTCACAGGGTCAGTACTGAGGTAGTGTTGCACTGTCAGAGGGTCAGTACTGGGGAGCGCTGCACTGTCAGAGGGTCAGTACTGAGGGAGTGCTGCACTGTCAGAGGGTCAGTACTGAGGGAGTGCCACTCTGTCAGAGGGTCAGTACTGAGGGAGTGCCGCACTGTTACAGGGTCAGTACTGAGGGAGTGCTGCACTGTCACAGGGTCAGTACTGAGGGAGTGCTGCACTGTCAGGGGTCAGTACTGAGGGAGTGCTGCACTGTCAGAGGGTCAGTACTGAGGGAGTGCCGCACTGTCAGAGGGTCAGTACTGAGGGAGTGCCGCACTGTCAGAGGGTCAGTACTGAGGGAGTGCCGCACTGTCAGAGGGTCAGTACTGAGGGAGTGCTGCACAGTCAGAGGGTCAGTACTGAGGGAGCACCGCACTGTCAGAGGGTCAGTACTGAGAGAGTGCAGCACTGTCAGAGGGTCAGTACTGAGGGAGTGCCGCACTGTCAGAGCGTCCGTACTGAGGGAGTGCCGCCCTGTCAGAGCGTCAGTACTGAGGGAGTGCTGCACTGTCAGAGGGTCAGTACTGAGGGAGTGCCGCACTGTCAGAGAGTCAGTACTGAGGGACTGCCGCACTGTCAGAGGGTCAGTATTGAGGGAGCGCTGCACTGTCAGAGGGTCAGTACTGAGGGAGTGCTCCACTGTCAGAGGGTCAGTACTGAGGGAGTGCTGCACTGTCAGAGGGTCAGTACTGAGGGAGTGCCGCACTGTCAGAGGCTCAGAACTGAGGGGGTGCCGCACTGTCAGAGGGACAGTACTGAGGGAGTGCTGCACTGTCAGAGGGTCAGTACTGAGGGAGTGCTCCACTGTCAGAGGGTCAGTACTGAGGGGGTGCCGCACTGTCAGAGGGTCAGTACTGAGGGAGTGCTGCACTGTCAGAGGGTCAGTATTGAGGGAGTGCCGCACTGTCAGAGGGTCAGTACTGAGGGAGTGCCGCACTGTCAGGGAGTCAGTACTGAGGGAGTGCTGCACTGTCAGAGGGTCAGTATTGAGGGAGTGCCGCACTGTCAGAGGGACAGTACTGAGGGAGTGCTGCACTGTCAGAGGGTCAGTACTGAGGGAGTGCCGCACTGTCAGAGGGTCAGTACTGAGGGAGTGCCGCACTGTCAGAGGGTCAGTACTGAGGGAGTGCCGCACTGTCAGGGAGTCAGTACTGAGGGAGTGCTGCACTGTCAGAGGGTCAGTATTGAGGGAGTGCCGCACTGTCAGAGGGACAGTACTGAGGGAGTGCTGCACTGTCAGAGGGTCAGTACTGAGGGAGTGCCGCACTGTCAGAGGGTCAGTACTGAGGGAGTGCTGCACTGTCAGAGGGTCAGTACTGAGGGAGTGCTGCACTGTCAGAGGGTGAGTACTGAGGGAGTGCCGCACTGTCAGAGGGTCAGTACTGAGGGAGTGCTGCACTGTCAGAGGTTCAGTACTGAGGGAGTGCTGCACTGTCAGAGGGTCAGTACTGAGGGAGCGCTGCATTGTCAGAGGGTCAGTACTGAGGGAGTGCTGCACTGTCAGAGGGTCAGTACTGAGGGAGTGCTGCACTGTCAGAGGGTCAGTACTGAGGGAGCGCTGCATTGTCAGAAGGTCAGTACTGAGGGAGTGCTGCACTGTCAGAGGGTCAGTACTGAGGGAGTGCCGCACTGTCAGAGGGTCAGTACTGAGGGAGTGCTGCACTGTCAGAGGGTCAGTACTGAGGTAGTGCTGCACTGTCAGAGGGTCAGTACTGAGGGAGTGCTGCACTGTCAGAGGGTCAGTACTGAGGGAGTGCTGCACTGTCAGAGGGTCAGTACTGAGGGAGTGCTGCACTGTCAGAGGGTCAGTACTGAGGGAGTGCTGCACTGTCAGAGGGTCAGTACTGAGGGAGCGCTGCATTGTCAGAGGGTCAGTACTGAGAGAGTGCTGCACTGTCAGAGGGTCAGTACTGAGGGAGTGCCGCACTGTCAGAGGGTCAGTACTGAGGGAGTGCTGCACTGTCACAGGGTCAGTACTGAGGTAGTGCTGCACTGTCAGAGGGTCAGTACTGAGGGAGTGCTGCACTGTCAGAGGGTCAGTACTGAGGGAGTGCTGCACTGTCAGAGGGTCTGTACTGAGGGAGTGCCACTCTGTCAGAGGGTCAGTACTGAGGGAGTGCCGCACTGTCAGAGGGTCAGTACTGAGGGAGTGCTGCACTGTCAGAGGGTCAGTACTGAGGGAGTGCTGCACTGTCAGCGGGTCAGTACTGAGGGAGTGCCGCACTGTCAGAGGGTCAGTACTGAGGGAGTGCTGCACTGTCAGAGGGTCAGTACTGAGGGAGTGCTGCACTGTCAGAGGGTCAGTACTCAGGGAGTGCTGCACTGTCAGAGGGTCAGTACTGAGGGAGTGCCACTCTGTCAGAGGGTCAGTACTGAGGGTGTGCCGCACTGTCAGAGGGTCATTACTGAGGGAGTGCCGCACTGTCAGAGGGTCAGTACTGAGGGAGTGCTGCACTGTCACAGGGTCAGTACTGAGGTAGTGCAGCACTGTCAGAGGGTCAGTACTGAGGGAGTGCTGCACTGTCAGAGGGTCAGTACTGGGGAGTGCTGCACTGTCAGAGGGTCAGTACTGAGGGAGTGCTGCACTGTCAGAGGGTCAGTACTGAGGGAGTGCCACTCTGTCACAGGGTCAGTACTGAGGGTGTGCCGCACTGTCAGAGGGTCAGTACTGAGGGAGTGCTGCACTGTCACAGGGTCAGTACTGAGGGAGTGCTGCACTGTCACAGGGTCAGTACTGAGGGAGTGCTGCACTGTCACAGGGTCAGTACTGAGGGAGTGCTGCACTGTCAGAGGGTCAGTACTGAGGGAGTGCCGCACTGTCAGAGGGTCAGTACTGAGGGAGTGCTGCCCTCTCAGAGGGTCAGTACTGAGGGAGTGCTGCACTGTCAGAGGGTCAGTACTGAGGGAGTGCTGCACTGTTAGAGGGTCAGTACTGAGGGAGTGCTGCACTGTCAGAGGGTCAGTACTGAGGGAGTGCTGCACTGTCAGGGGTCAGTACTGAGGTAGTGCTGCACTGTCAGAGGGTCAGTACTGAGGGAGTGCTGCACTGTCAGAGGGTCAGTACTGAGGGAGTGCTGCACTGTCAGAGGGTCTGTACTGAGGGAGTGCCACTCTGTCAGAGGGTCAGTACTGAGGGAGTGCCGCACTGTCAGAGGGTCAGAACTGAGGGAGTGCTGCACTGTCAGAGGGTCAGTACTGAGGGAGTGCTGCACTGTCAGCGGGTCAGTACTGAGGGAGTGCCGCACTGTCAGAGGGTCAGTACTGAGGGAGTGCTGCACTGTCAGAGGGTCAGTACTGAGGGAGTGCTGCACTGTCAGAGGGTCAGTACTGAGGGAGTGCTGCACTGTCAGAGGGTCAGTACTGAGGGAGTGCCACTCTGTCAGAGGGTCAGTACTGAGGGAGTGCCGCACTGTCAGAGGGTCAGTACTGAGGGAGTGCCGCACTGTCAGAGGGTCAGTACTGAGGGAGTGCTGCACTGTCACAGGGTCAGTACTGAGGTAGTGCTGCACTGTCAGAGGGTCAGTACTGGGGAGTGCTGCACTGTCAGAGGGTCAGTACTGAGGGAGTGCTGCACTGTCAGAGGGTCAGTACTGAGGGAGTGCCACTCTGTCACAGGGTCAGTACTGAGGGTGTGCCGCACTGTCAGAGGGTCAGTACTGAGGGAGTGCTGCACTGTCACAGGGTCAGTACTGAGGGAGTGCTGCACTGTCACAGGGTCAGTACTGAGGGAGTGCTGCACTGTCACAGGGTCAGTACTGAGGGAGTGCTGCACTGTCAGAGGGTCAGTACTGAGGGCGTGCCGCACTGTCAGAGGGTCAGTCCTGAGGGAGTGCCGCACTGTCAGATGGTCAGCACTGAGGGAGTGCCGCACTGTCAGAGGGTCAGTACTGAGGGAGTGCTGCCCTCTCAGAGGGTCAGTACTGAGGGAGTGCTGCACTGTCAGAGGGTCAGTACTGAGGGAGTGCTGCACTGTTAGAGGGTCAGTACTGAGGGAGTGCTGCACTGTCAGAGGGTCAGTACTGAGGGAGTGCTGCACTGTCAGGGGTCAGTACTGAGGGAGTGCTGCACTGTCAGAGGGTCAGTACTGAGGGAGTGCCGCACTGTCAGAGGGTCAGTACTGAGGGAGTGCCGCACTGTCAGAGGGTCAGTACTGGGGGAGTGCCGCACTGTCAGAGGGTCAGTACTGAGGGAGTGCTGCACAGTCAGAGGGTCAGTACTGAGGGAGCACCGCACTGTCAGAGGGTCAGTACTGAGAGAGTGCAGCACTGTCAGAGGGTCAGTACTGAGGGAGTGCCGCACTGTCAGAGCGTCAGTACTGAGGGAGTGCTGCACTGTCAGAGGGTCAGTACTGAGGGAGTGCCGCACTGTCAGAGTGTCAGTACTGAGGGAGTGCCGCACTGTCAGAGAGTCAGTACTGAGGGACTGCCGCACTGTCAGAGGGTCAGTACTGAGGGAGCGCTGCACTGTCAGAGGGTCAGTACAGAGGGAGTGCTCCACTGTCAGAGGGTCAGTACTGAGGGAGTGCTGCACTGTCAGAGGGTCAGTACTGAGGGAATGCTGCACTGTCAGAGGGTCAATACTGAGGGAGTGCCGCACTGTCAGAGGCTCAGTACTGAGGGGGTGCCACACTGTCAGAGGGACAGTACCGAGGGAGTGCTGCACTGTCAGAGGGTCAGTACTGAGGGAGGGCTCCACTGTCACAGGGTCAGTACTGAGGGAGTGCTGCACTGTCAGAGGGTCAGTACTGAGGGAGTGCCGCACTGTCAGAGGGTCAGTACTGAGGGAGTGCTGCACTGTCAGAGGGTCAGTACTGAGGGTGTGCCGCACTGTCAGAGGGTCAGTACTGAGGGAGTGCTGCACTGTCACAGGGTCAGTACTGAGGTAGTGCTGCACTGTCAGAGGGTCAGTACTGGGGAGTGCTGCACTGTCAGAGGGTCAGTACTGAGGGAGTGCTGCACTGTCAGAGGGTCAGTACTGAGGGAGTGCCACTCTGTCACAGGGTCAGTACTGAGGGTGTGCCGCACTGTCAGAGGGTCAGTACTGAGGGAGTGCCGCACTGTCACAGGGTCAGTACTGAGGGAGTGCTGCACTGTCACAGGGTCAGTACTGAGGTAGTGCTGCACTGTCAGAGGGTCAGTACTGGGGAGTGCTGCACTGTCAGAGGGTCAGTACTGAGGGAGTGCTGCACTGTCAGAGGGTCAGTACTGAGGGAGTGCCACTCTGTCACAGGGTCAGTACTGAGGGTGTGCCGCACTGTCAGAGGGTCAGTACTGAGGGAGTGCTGCCCTGTCACAGGGTCAGTACTGAGGGAGTGCTGCACTGTCACAGGGTCAGTACTGAGGGCGTGCCGCACTGTCAGAGGGTCAGTCCTGAGGGAGTGCCGCACTGTCAGAGGGTCAGCACTGAGGGAGTGCCGCACTGTCAGAGGGTCAGTACTGAGGGAGTGCTGCCCTCTCAGAGGGTCAGTACTGAGGGAGTGCTGCACTGTCAGAGGGTCAGTACTGAGGGAGTGCTGCACTGTTAGAGGGTCAGTACTGAGGGAGTGCTGCACTGTCAGAGGGTCAGTACTGAGGGAGTGCTGCACTGTCAGGGGTCAGTACTGAGGGAGTGCTGCACTGTCAGAGGGTCAGTACTGAGGGAGTGCCGCACTGTCAGAGGGTCAGTACTGAGGGAGTGCCGCACTGTCAGAGGGTCAGTACTGGGGGAGTGCCGCACTGTCAGAGGGTCAGTACTGAGGGAGTGCTGCACAGTCAGAGGGTCAGTACTGAGGGAGCACCGCACTGTCAGAGGGTCAGTACTGAGAGAGTGCAGCACTGTCAGAGGGTCAGTACTGAGGGAGTGCTGCACTGTCAGAGGGTCAGTACTGAGGGAGTGCTGCCCTCTCAGAGGGTCAGTGCTGAGGGAGTGCTGCACTGTCAGAGGGTCAGTACTGAGGGAGTCCTGCACTGTTAGAGGGTCAGTACTGAGGGAGTGCTGCACTGTCAGAGGGTCAGTACTGAGGGAGTGCTGCACTGTCAGGGGTCAGTACTGAGGGAGTGCTGCACTGTCAGAGGGTCAGTACTGAGGGAGTGCCGCACTGTCAGAGGGTCAGTACTGAGGGAGTGCCGCACTGTCAGAGGGTCAGTACTGGGGGAGTGCCGCACTGTCAGAGGGTCAGTACTGAGGGAGTGCTGCACAGTCAGAGGGTCAGTACTGAGGGAGCACCGCACTGTCAGAGGGTCAGTACTGAGAGAGTGCAGCACTGTCAGAGGGTCAGTACTGAGGGAGTGCCGCACTGTCAGAGCGTCAGTACTGAGGGAGTGCTGCACTGTCAGAGGGTCAGTACTGAGGGAGTGCCGCACTGTCAGAGTGTCAGTACTGAGGGAATGCTGCACTGTCAGAGGGTCAGTCCTGAGGGAGTGCTGCACTGTCAGAGGGTCAGTACTGAGGGAGTGCTGCACTGTCAGAGGGTCAGTACTGAGGGAGTGCTGCACTGTCAGAGGGTCAGTACTGAGGGAGTGCCGCCCTGTCAGAGCGTCAGTACTGAGGGAGTGCTGCACTGTCAGAGGGTCAGTACTGAGGGAGTGCCGCACTGTCAGAGTGTCAGTACTGAGGGAATGCTGCACTGTCAGAGGGTCAGTACTGAGGGAGTGCCGCACTGTCAGAGGGTCAGTACTGAGAGAGTGCAGCACTGTCAGAGGGTCAGTACTGAGGGAGTGCCGCCCTGTCAGAGCGTCAGTACTGAGGGAGTGCTGCACTGTCAGAGGGTCAGTACTGAGGGAGTGCCGCACTGTCAGAGTGTCAGTACTGAGGGAATGCTGCACTGTCAGAGGGTCAGTACTGAGGGAGTGCCGCACTGTCAGAGAGTCAGTACTGAGGGACTGCCGCACTGTCAGAGGGTCAGTACTGAGGGAGCGCTGCACTGTCAGAGGGTCAGTACACAGGGAGTGCTCCACTGTCAGAGGGTCAGTACTGAGGGAGTGCTGCACTGTCAGAGGGTCAGTACTGAGGGAATGCTGCACTGTCAGAGGGTCAATACTGAGGGAGTGCCGCACTGTCAGAGGCTCAGTACTGAGGGGGTGCCACACAGTCAGAGGGACAGTACCGAGGGAGTGCTGCACTGTCAGAGGGTCAGTACTGAGGGAGGGCTCCACTGTCACAGGGTCAGTACTGAGGGAGTGCTGCACTGTCAGAGGGTCAGTACTGAGGGAGTGCCGCACTGTCAGAGGGTCAGTACTGAGGGAGTGCTGCACTGTCAGAGGGTCAGTACTGAGGGTGTGCCGCACTGTCAGAGGGTCAGTACTGAGGGAGTGCTGCACTGTCACAGGGTCAGTACTGAGGTAGTGCTGCACTGTCAGAGGGTCAGTACTGGGGAGTGCTGCACTGTCAGAGGGTCAGTACTGAGGGAGTGCTGCACTGTCAGAGGGTCAGTACTGAGGGAGTGCCACTCTGTCACAGGGTCAGTACTGAGGTTGTGCCGCACTGTCAGAGGGTCAGTACTGAGGGAGTGCTGCACTGTCACAGGGTCAGTACTGAGGTAGTGCTGCACTGTCAGAGGGTCAGTACTGGGGAGTGCTGCACTGTCAGAGGATCAGTACTGAGGGAGTGCTGCACTGTCAGAGGGTCAGTACTGAGGGAGTGCCACTCTGTCACAGGGTCAGTACTGAGGGTGTGCCGCACTGTCAGAGGGTCAGTACTGAGGGAGTGCTGCACTGTCACAGGGTCAGTACTGAGGGAGTGCTGCACTGTCAGAGGGTCAGTACTGAGGGCGTGCCGCACTGTCAGAGGGTCAGTCCTGAGGGAGTGCCGCACTGTCAGAGGGTCAGCACTGAGGGAGTGCCGCACTGTCAGAGGGTCAGTACTGAGGGAGTGCTGCCCTCTCAGAGGGTCAGTACTGAGGGAGTGCTGCACTGTTAGAGGGTCAGTACTGAGGGAGTGCTGCACTGTCAGAGGGTCAGTACTGAGGGAGTGCTGCACTGTCAGGGGTCAGTACTGAGGGAGTGCCGCACTGTCAGAGGGTCAGTACTGAGGCAGTGCCGCACTGTCAGAGGCTCAGTACTGAGGGGGTGCCACACTGTCAGAGGGACAGTACCGAGGGAGTGCTGCACTGTCAGAGGGTCAGTACTGAGGGAGGGCTCCACTGTCACAGGGTCAGTACTGAGGGAGTGCTGCACTGTCAGAGGGTCAGTACTGAGGGCGTGCCGCACTGTCAGAGGGTCAGTACTGAGGGAGTGCTGCACTGTCACAGGGTCAGTACTAAGGGTGTGCCGCACTGTCAGAGGGTCAGTACTGAGGGAGTGCTGCACTGTCACAGGGTCAGTACTGAGGTAGTGCTGCACTGTCAGGGGTCAGTACTGAGGGAGTGCTGCACTGTCAGAGGGTCAGTACTGAGGGAGTGCCGCACTGTCAGAGGGTCAGTACTGAGGGAGTGCCGCACTGTCAGAGGGTCAGTACTGAGGGAGTGCCGCACTGTCAGAGGCTCAGAACTGAGGGGGTGCCGCACTGTCAGAGGGACAGTACTGAGGGAGTGCTGCACTGTCAGAGGGTCAGTACTGAGGGAGTGCTCCACTGTCAGAGGGTCAGTACTGAGGGGGTGCCGCACTGTCAGAGGGTCAGTACTGAGGGAGTGCTGCACTGTCAGAGGGTCAGTATTGAGGGAGTGCCGCACTGTCAGAGGGTCAGTACTGAGGGAGTGCCGCACTGTCAGGGAGTCAGTACTGAGGGAGTGCTGCACTGTCAGAGGGTCAGTATTGAGGGAGTGCCGCACTGTCAGAGGGACAGTACTGAGGGAGTGCTGCACTGTCAGAGGGTCAGTACTGAGGGAGTGCCGCACTGTCAGAGGGTCAGTACTGAGGGAGTGCCGCACTGTCAGAGGGTCAGTACTGAGGGAGTGCCGCACTGTCAGAGGGTCAGTACTGAGGGAGTGCTGCACTGTCAGAGGGTCAGAACTGAGGGGGTGCCGCACTGTCAGAGGGTCAGTACTGAGGGAGTGCTGCACTGTCAGAGGGTCAGTACTGAGGGAGTGCCGCACTGTCAGAGGGCCCTCCCCTCCCGGTGGACTTAAATGATCTCCCAGCCACTAATTTGAAGAGCAGGGGAGTTTCTCTGTTGTCAATATTTATTTCCCAACCAACACCCTTAAACAGATCGTCTGATCATTAGAGGAATGTTGTTTTGATTTTATTAATGGGATTAACTGCAGGAAATAAAATGGCAAAGAACTGTTGGGGGCTATTCCAAAATCCACCTTAGTTCACCTTAGTTCATCCCTGTCATTGTTAAAACACAGGACAAGGCCATTCTGCCCCTCCAGCCTGTTACACAGGAGCAGGAGGGTCCCATTCTGCCCCTCGTGTCCAGTGAAAGATTCAGTGACAGTGTTGCTGCCTGCGCCTGAGTCTGTTACATACCTTGGCCAATGACCTTGCCTGACGAAGTTCGATCAGCCTCACTGATGCTGAGTCGGTCACGTTTTATGACAAATCCCGCTATCCTGGGAGAATTCCGGGAGAGGCCCGAAATGGGACTTGTTCCGGGCGACAAACAGTCCCTGGCTCCTCCATCTCCCGAGATTTGATAAACATAGTCAGAGTGGAATTTAAATGAATTTAAATGATTGCTTTGGACCGAGTTTTCCAGGCTGCGGCTCCTCTCTGACCCGCCGGCGCCGCGTGGAGCTGGCGCGAGTCGGTCCTGGTCAACACCACTGGGGACACGGTGTGATGGTCACTCGCAGGCTGCTGTACCCCCAGGCGGCCGGGGTCATGGCAGGGCAGCGTCCTTGCCAACACGCTGACACCACCAGGCTGGCCCTGCCCCTTGGGGGCCCTAATGGGGCAGGGCTTGAAGGGGGCATGAAGGAGGGGCATTTGGAGACCCCATGGCAGGGTGTCGCTTACCGGAGGGGGACGTGGTGGTGGGACTGATGCTGACGATAAAGGAGGGGTTGCTCGCTGGCGAGAATGGGGAGGGACCTAAAGGGGGGCCCATTGGGAGAGCGCCGATGCCGGTGATCCTGGTGGGGTGGGGGTGGGTGTTGTGAGGGAGGGGTACGGTGGGGGGGAGAGGAGGTTGATGGTGGTGAGGACGGTGGTGAGGAGGGGGCACTGAAGCTTTGATGCAGACGATGGTGGTGGGAGTGGCATGATGCCAGTGATGGTGATCCTGGGATGGAAGGGGGGTCATTTTCTGTCACTTTGAGATTGGGGGGGGGGTCCGATCTCTGTGAAGCCAGGCTTGCCGGTGGGTTTAGGCCCCAACCCTCTCAGTGCCAAAACTCGCCCCCTTTCAAATCAGTTTGCAAGTGAGTGTGGATCGCGATGGGGACGCGGCGAGCTCGCGGCAGGAATCACACCCCATTCCCCGCCGGACATCACACTCGGGAGAATTGCGGCTATTATCTGTGTGAATAATTGTCAGTTTATTGGGAGAAGGAAGTGTGACCTCGGCAGTGAAGGTTATTTAAAGATCAAACTTGAATGTCGCTCTGTTTTGAAATTGAGATATAAAATTGTTAAGCCACACAAAGTGGAGATTGTGCGTGTCGGCTAAATGGGAATGTGGTGGGGTCCCTATGGCAACACTCAGAAAGGTGAGGTTGGCTTGGTGACAGCGACTTGTCCTCAGCTGAGTTCAGGTGAAGGCATCACAGGTGGATGACAGAACTGCCCTGAGGTCGATTAACGCTGTGCCATGTGGGATTGGGCGATTACCTGATCCCAAACCCCAGGAGCGGCCTGGGAACTGAAGGAGGAGTAACGACTGCCCAGGTTAAACCCTCCTCCAGCTCCCACTGTGGTTAGAATGGGGGCGGACAGGGGGCAGCACACATTTTTTGCATAAATCTTTCTGGATGGAGTTCAGTAACTCCGAGGCAGTCTCCTCAGGGACAGCACTAAAGGTATTGTTTGAAAATCTAATCTCTGGTTTATTTGCTGGATTTGTGCTGTGCTCTGCATTTCTTACAGTCCCATCTCCCAGTACATTACTGTATTAATCATCCATTACTGGAATTAGCCATGGGGGTAGGGAAGCTCCTGGAATGCCCTCTTAGCTCAGCACCGTCCAAAAGAATCCCACCTTTTCCCAGGACTCCCCCACATTCCCAGCTCCCGCATATTCCCACAATCCTCTCACTTTTCCACTGCCTTTCAAATTCCCAGTTCCCCCAAATTCCCACATTGGCTCCACATTCCTGCCCCCCCCCCCCCCCCCCCCCCGCCCCCGGTTAATGTCCCTGGTACGGACGGGAGTCCACGTGTAACACATGTGATGATTTAGGTGTAATGCTGATTACGAGAGGGACCCACAAACAGACACTGCACAAAACTGTTATCTACAGACCACGTCCTGACATCCTGGGCGGGATTCTGTGATCCTGAGACTAAGTGTTGACGGTGTCGGAAACACCGTCGCGTTTCTCGACGGCGTCATCACGGTCTCAGGATCAGCAATTCTGGCCCCGACAGGGGGCCAGCACGGCCCTGGAGCGACCCTCGCTGCTCCAGCTGCTGATCCCGGCGTGACCTGGTCGCCGCGGGGTCCGCGCGTGCGCAGTGGCTCCCTTCTCCGCGCCGGACCCGACATAACGTGGCACAGGGCTACAGGGGCCGCGCGGAAGAAAGGAGGCCCCCAGCCCGAGAGGCCGGCCCGCCGATCGGTAGGCCCCGATCGTGGCCCAGGCCACATCAGAGGCCCCCCCCCCCCCCCCGGGGTCGGACCCCCGCTCCCCCCCCCCCCCCCACAGGCCGCCCCCCGACCCTTCCCCGCCGGGTTCCCGCTGGCTGAGAGCAGGCGTGGGCGGCGCCGGCGGAACTCGGGTTTTTTACGACGGCCACTCGGCCCATCCTGGGCCAGGAATCAGCGGGCCAGCCGCGTACAGCGGCCCCGACCGGCGCCGTGCCAACCACACCGACGCCAATGACACCGATTCTCCGCTCTGAGGAGAATCGCGTGCCGGAGTCGGGGCGGCGCGATTCATGCCAGTCGCGGGAATTCTCCGGCCCGGCCCCCTGCTGAGAAAAATTGTTCAAAAATAATGGGCTGGATTCTCCGATTTGCAGACTACGTGCAGACTACGTGCAGACTACGTGCAGACTACGTGCTGACGACGGCGTGGGAACGGTGGCGTTTTACACCCAAAAAAGTGGCGCAAAAACTGCACCGATCCTCTGGCGGGGGGCTGGCAGGGACGCAGCAAACGGCCCCCGGCTTTCGCTGCAGATACGCCGGAGACTTGCCGGGTCCGTGGCCGCGCATCCACACGGCAGCGGCGACACCGTGCAACAAGGCGCTGGCCGCGCGCGATCCCGGCCTGCCATAAACTGCCCCCCTTTAGCCAGGTCGCCACCCCTGGACCACCCCCCACCAGTGTCCCCAGCCCCCGCCAAAGCCCCCCTTGCCCGCAGAATGGCTCCTCCCCGGGCCTCAGTCCACAGCCGTCACACCGGGTTCACAAAAAAAAGGATAAGTGTTTCTCGCCATCGGGAAGTCGGCCCATCGAGGTTGGAGTATCGGGGGAGGGCCTCGGGTGACGTCCTGAGGCTGTTCTGACGCCGTGCGGCGTGCTCTTCGAGTACGCTGTTTTTGAGGGGGCGGAGCATCACATAAATGGCACCACACCCGATCTCGGCGCAAACGGGCCCTCCGAAAGAGCACCCTGCCTATGCCCAGTCCCCCACCCTATCCCCATAACCCCGGGCATTGATCATGGCCAATCCACATAACCTGCACATCTTTGGACTGTGGGTTGAAACCCACGCAGACATGGGGAGAGATAGAGAGAGAGGGAACGACAGAGAGATAGAGATGGAGAAGTCTACGGAGGGAATTCTAGAGCTTAGGATCCAGGCAGCTGAAGGCATGGCCAACAATTGTGGAGTGATGGGAATTGGGACAAGCAAAAGGTAAGAATTAGAGGAGCGCAGAGATATTGCAGCGTTCTGGAACTGGAGGAGGTTACAGAGATAGGGAGAGGTGCAGGGATTGGAGGAGGTTACAGAGATAGGGAGAGTGGCAGGGATTGGAGGAGATTACAGAGATAGGGAGAGGTGTAGGGGCAGGAGGAGGTTACAGAGATAGGGAGAGGTGTAGGGATTGGAGGGGGTTACAGAGATAGGGAGGGGTGTAGGGATTGGAGGGGGTTACAGAGATAGGGAGAGGTGTAGGAACTGGAGGGGGTTACAGAGATAGGGAAGGGGTGTAGGGGCTGGAGGAGGTTACAGAGATAGGGAGAGGTGTAGGGATTGGAGGAGGTTACAGAGATGGGGAGAGGTGTAGGAACTGGAGGGGGTTACAGAGATAGGGAGAGGTGCAGGAACTGGAGGGGGTTACAGAGATAGGGAGGGTTGTAGGGGCTGGAGGAGGTTACAGAGATAGGGAGGGTTGTAGGGGCTGGAGGAGGTAACAGAGATAGGGAGGGGATTTAAGGACTGGGAGAGGTTACAGAGATGGGGAGGGGGTGAGGCCATGGAGGATTGAAAACCTGGGAGAGAATTTTTTAAATGAGGTGTTATTAGAATTGCATAACCAGGAGCCAATGTAAGTGAAAGGGGCGGTTAGCTGAGTTGATAAAATGGCCAGTGCGAGATGCAGAATAACCCCAACAGTGTGCGTTCATTCCGCATACTGGCTGAGGCAGGGCAGGTGGACAATCTCACCTCACCCCGGAGTGAAATGGTTCTGTCAGCCACGGTCCAAAACCCTCAGAAAACGAGACCACTGCCCAGAGAGAGAGAGAGAGACAGAGAGAGAGATTTGGTGGATGTTAGAAATCAGCTGATCACTCTCACAATCACAACCCAGATCTGAATCAAGTTAGAATGTGCTGGAGTATCAGTGTGAGCAGCTGTGAGCTGCTGTCACACTCGGGGAGCATTCTCTGCACTGGACAGATGAAGCTGATTAAATGTGTCCTTTGTGTGAGAAGCGCACAAGCACTCGGTCCACTCCTAATCGAATCAGGAGCCTGTGGGCAGGAGGGAGGGTCTGCGAGGAGGGGGAAAAGGGGGATGGGGGGTTGGGAGATAATGGAGAGTGTCCTGTATTTCAATTTAATTGGCAGAGTGCTGCCAAACTAGTAAATATACAGCGAGGAGTTAAATCTGTTGTTTGACTCGGGCTTTGCTAACAGGTCCCGGTGTGGCAATCGTAACCAACAAAAGTGTCCAGTTTCTAGCTGTGAGGGTGGTGGCAGATCAGGGAGGGAGGTATGTGATAGTCACTGGGACGTTGGAAGATTAGCCAGTGGAGCCGGTGTACGCCCCGAATTGGGACAATATTACATTGATGAAGCCCCAATACTGGCCTTGGACACCCATCTGGCGGAGACTAATTCAAAGTCGTTGGCCCCCTTTGGGGACGTTTATGGCATTTATGGAGGAAATGGGGGGGCAGATCTGTGGCAGACTTTGCACCCTGGGGTAAGGAATTTTACTTTTTCTCCCCAGTACATAAAGTATTTTCGAGGATTGATTTTTTTTATGATGGGAAGGTCTCTATTGCCTGAGAGTGACGAAAGCTTAATCCTCCACGATACGAAGTCTTACAACACCAGGTTAAAGTCCAACAGGTTTGTTTCGATGTCACTAGCTTTCGGAGCGCTGCTCCTTCCTCAGGTCCTCCACGATAGTTATCTCAGACCCTGCTCCGCATCTGGTAGATTTGACGTTAGAGGTCTGTCCAGTTCAGCGTCCAGCGTCCAGCTAATTTGGGGTTCTGTGGACAGATATCAAGGGTGATAGACGAGTATGCGGGGCTTAATGGAAACGGGTTGGTCGCGTCCTGCAATCTGTGGGAGGCCCTGAAAGCAGTGATTAGTGGGGAGGTCATATCGATAAGGTGGCTAGGGAGGAACACTAAATATTGGTGGATGACATTTTGGACGAAGACCGCAGGTAGCCGAGTGACCCAACCCCAGAGTTCCTGGCAAGCTGGTAGAAGCTGCAGATGCAGTTTGACCTGTTGTCTGGACAAGGCGATGGGCCAGTTGTGGTGCTTGAGGAGAGTATCAGTATATGGGTGAGGATGGGGAGAAGACCAGTGGTCCCTGGACTTGCCAGTTGAGACGGCAGGCGGCCACCCGAGAAATTATCCAGGCACACCTGGGTGGCAGGCAGGCTGGAGCTCACGACAGACAAGGTTAACGGGGTATTTGAAGTGTTCTGTAAGAACATTTATAGGTTGGAGCCACGCGGTGGGAGGGTGGGGGGGTCAGGTATGTCAGAGTTCCTGGAGGACTTAGAGTTTCCCAAGGTGAAGGAGGAAGAGCGGGAAGGATTGGAGAAGCTATTGGGCGCAGAGAAGGTCTTGACAGCAATAGGGTGAATCAGATGAGTAAGGAGAGCTTCCCAGTGGAATTCTACAAGACATTTGCATGTCAGCTGGTGCCATTATTTGTGGGGATGTTGGTGGAGTGGGTAACACGGGGATGAGATGCTGAATCAAGCATCAATTTCGCTTATTTTAAAAAAGGATAAGGATCCCGTGGAATGTGGGTCGTACTGCCCTATTTCTCTACTTAATATGGACGGCAAGATATTGGCCAAGGTGTTCGCATTGAGGTGGGACCATGTCTTCCTCGAGTTATTGGGAAGATCAGACAGGTTTTGTTAAAGGACGGCAATTGTTATCTAACATGCGCGATTGTTAAATGTGGTGCTCGCCCCGTCTGAGGGGCCTGATCCAGAGAAGGTATTCAATAGGGTAGAATGGGGGCATCTTTTTGTGTTCTTAGAGAAGTTTGGGTTGGGGATACGACTGTTGCACAAGGCCCTAACAGCTAGTGTCTGCACCAATAACGCGAGCTCGGGGTATTTCCGATTAAATAGGGGAACGAGGCAGGGGTATCCTACACCCCCCCTCCTTTTTGCATTGGTGAGAGTCTTTGGCCATCGCCTTGAAGGCTTCAGATAAGTGAAGTGGGATAGTGAGGGGAGCGGAGGGTGTCCCTGTACGCTGATGATCTCTTACATTATATGACAGGCCCGGTCCCCACTATGGGCAACATAATGGAGCTGCTGAGGAATTTTGGCTCTTTCCCAGGGTGGTAGCTAAACATGGGAAAAAGTGAGTGTTTATTAATAATAATTAATAATCTTTATTAGTGTCACAAGTAGGCTTACATTAACATTGCGATGAAGTTACTGTGAAAATCCCCTCGTCGCCACATTCCGGCACCTGTTTGGGTACACAGAGGGAGAATTCAGAATGTCCAATTCACCTAACAGCGCGTCTTTCGGGACTTGTGGGAGGAAACCGGAGCGCCCGGAGGAAACCCACGCAGACACGGGGAGAACGAGCAGACTCCGCGCAGACAGTGACCCAAGCGGGAATCGAACCTGGGACCCTGGAGCTGTGAAGCAGCAGTGCTAACCACCGTGCAACCGTGCCGCCCAATTGCTTCTCAATTGATCCCCCGGGGAGGAAAGTTAATCTGGGGGTGCGACCTTTCAATATGGCTGGTTCCAGCTTTAGGTATCTGAGGGTACAAGCAGCCTGAGATTGGGGCCATATAGAACATAGAACGATACAGCGCAGTACAGGCCCTTCGGCCCACGATGTTGCACCAAAACAAAAGCCACCTAACCTACACTATGCCATTATCATCCATATGTTTATCCAATAAACTTTTAAATGCCCTCAATGTTGGCGAGTTCACCACTGTAGCAGGTAGGGCATTCCACGGCCTCACTACTCTTTACGTAAAGAACCTACCTCTGACCTCTGTCTTATATCTATTACCCCTCAGTTTAAAGCTATGTCCCCTCGTGCCAGCCATTTCCATCCGCGGGAGAAGGCTCTCACTGTCCACCCTATCCAACCCCCTGATCATTTTGTATGCCTCTATTAAGTCTCCTCTTAACCTTCTTCTCTCCAACGAAAACAACCTCAAGTCCATCAGCCTTTCCTCATAAGATTTTCCCTCCATACCAGGCAACATCCTGGTAAATCTCCTCTACACCCGCTTCAAAGCTTCCACGTCCTCCCTATAATGCGGTGACCAGAACTGTACGCAATACTCCAAATGCGGCCGTACCAGAGTTTTGTACAGCTGCAACATGACCTCCCGACTCCGGAACTCAATCCCTCTACCAATAAAGGCCAACACTCCATAGGCCTTCTTCACAACCCTATCAACCTGGGTGGCAACTTTCAGGGATCTATGTACGTGGACACCTAGATCCCTCTGCTCATCCACACTTCCAAGAACTTTACCATTAGCCAAATATTCCGCATTCCTGTTATTCCTTCCAAAGTGAATCACCTCACACTTCTCTACATTAAACTCCATTTGCCACCTCTCAGCCCAGCTCTGCAGCTTATCTATATCCCTCTGTAACCTGCTACATCCTTCCGCACTGTCGACAACACCACCGACTTTAGTGTCGTCTGCAAATTTACTCACCCACCCTTCTGCGCCCTCCTCTAGGTCATTGATAAAAATGACAAACAGCAACGGCCCCAGAACAGATCCTTGTGGTACGCCACTTGTAACTGAACTCCATTCTGAACATTTCCCATCAACCACCACCCTCTGACTTCTTTCAGCTAGCCAATTTCTGATCCACATCTCTAAATCACCCTCAATCCCCAGCCTCCATATTCTCTGCAATAGCCTACCGTGGGGAACCTTATCAAACGCTTTACTGAAATCCATATACACCACATCAACTGCCCTACCCTCGTCTACCTGTTCAGTCACCTTCTCAAAGAACTCGATAAGGTTTGTGAGGCATGACCTACCCTTCACAAAGCCATGCTGACTATCCCTGATCATATTATTCCTATCTAGATGATTATAAATCTTGTCTCTTATAATCCCCTCCAAGACTTTACCCACAACAGACGTGAGGCTCACCGGTCTATAGTTGCCGGGGTTGTCTCTACTCCCCTTTTTGAACAAAGGGACCACATTTGCTATCCTCCAGTTCTCTGGCACTATTCCTGTAGCCAATGATGACATAAAAATCAAAGCCAAAGGCCCAGCAATCTCTTAATCCCATCAGGCCCCGGGGACTTATCTATTTTCAGCCTGTCCAGAATTGCCAACACCTCTTCCCTACGTACCTCAATGCCATCTATTCTAATAGCCCGGGCCTCAGCATTCTCCTCCACAACCTTATCTTTTTCCTGAGTGAATACTGACGAAAAATATTCATTTAGTATCTCGCCTATCTCTTCAGACTCCACACACAACTTCCCATCCCTGTCCTTGACTGGCCCTACTCTTACCCTCGTCATTCGCTTATTCCTGACATACCAATCGAAAGCTTTTGGGTTTTCCTTGATCCTACCTGCCAAATACTTCTCATGTCCCCTCCTTGCTCGTCTTAGCTCTCTCTTTAGATCCTTCCTCGCTACCTTGTAACTATCAAGCGCCCCAACTGAAACTTCACACCTCATCTTCACATAGGCCTCCTACTTCCTCTTAACAAGAGATTCCACTTCTTTGGTAAACCACGGTTCACTCACTCGACGCCTTCCTCCCTGCCTGACCGGTACGTACTTATCAAGAACACGCAGTAGCTGTTCCTTGAACAAGCTCCACTTATCCAGTGCGCCCAACACTTGCAGCCTACTTCTCCAACCTATCCCCCTCAAGTCATGTCTAATGGCATCATAATTGCCCTTCCCCCAGCTATAACTCTTGCCCTGCGGTGTATACTTATCCCTTTCCATCACTAACGTAAACGTCACCGAATTGTGGTCACTGTCCCCAAAGTGCTCTCCTACCTCCAAATCTAACACCTGGCCTGGTTCATTACCCAAAACCAAGTGGCCTCGTCTCTTGTTGGCCTGTCAACATATTGTGTCAGGAAACCCTCCTGCACACATTGTACAAAGAACGACCCATCTAATGTACTCGAACTATATCTTTTCCAGTCAATATTTGGACATAATAACTACCCTGTTACTTTTGCTCTTATCCAGAATCATCTTCGCCATCCTTTCCTCTACATCCCTAGAACTATTTGGAGCACACCAGAATGACAGGGAGTGGGGTAGCTTGACCTTGGTTTCAGACAATGCTCGGCACAACATCGAGGGCCGAAGGGCCTGTTCTGTGCTGTACTGTTCTATGTTCTAAGTTCTATCTCCGTAAACTGAACCATATGATCTTGGGAGGCAGGGTCAAGCAGGGTCAAGCAGGGTCAAGCAGGGTCAAGCCCAATCTGCAGAGGAGGGATAATCTTCCCCTGTCCATGGTGGGCAGGGTTCAGTTCGTCAAGATGAACATTTTGCCAAGATTTTTGTTTTTAATCCAATGTTTACTGGTCTTTCTTCCTAAATCCCATTTTGGGGGAGTCAAAGTTGATTACGTCCTTTATATGGGCGGGCAAGGCTGTGAGGATTGCGAGGGCGGTCCTTCAGAGGGACAGACAGTCAGGGTCTTGGCGTTGCTGAACCTGATACTTTATTACTGGGCAGCGAACGCGGAGACGGTGTTGGGTTAGTGCAGTGATCCGGGAGTTACATGGGGGCAGATAGAATCGTGGTCATGTCGGGGTCTGGTCTGGGGGTGTTACTCCCGTTCTCACCCACAAAGTATTTGTCAAATTCAGTGGTTGGATCCACTTTGAAGATATTCCAACAACATTTTAAATTGGAGACAGGTGTGAACACGGTTCAAGATGTCCAGCTAACCACGTGCACATGTTCTGGCCTTGTCCCAGGTCTGGGGGTTTTTGGGTCGTTTTTGGCATCATGCCGCTGATTCTGAAGATCGAGGTGGGGCCCTGACCTTTAGTGGCCATATTTAGGGTGTCAGACAGGCCGGAGCTGCAGGCGGGGGCCGGTGTCCTGGCCTTCGCCTCGCTGATTGCCCGGAGGTGAGTGCTGCTGGGGTGGAGGTCAGCTTCTCCACCCAGTGCCTCGGTGTGGCTGGGAGACCTGATGGGGTTCCTCTACCTCGGGAAAGTCACGTACCCCGCCAGGTGAGCAGTGGGGAGGGAGTTCTACCGAAGGTGGCAGCCGTTAATTATATATTTCAAAGAGCTAGTCACCGTTAGTTGTGAAAACGGGGATGGGGGGGGGGGGGGCGGTGAGGGGGGGGCAGGGTGAGGGGGGCTGGAGAGAGGGGGGCTGGGAGAGGGGGGGCTGGGAGAGGGGGGCTGGGAGAGGGGCGTGGCAGGGTGAAGGGGGGCAGGTTGGGAGGGGGGGCAGTGGGAGGGGGGTGCGGGGGAGGGTGGGGCAGGGTGTGGGGTGCAGGGGTGAAGGGGGGCTGGGGTAAGGGGGGGGCGGGTGGGATGGGGGGGCGGGGAGGGGGGGCAGGGTGTGGGGGGGCACGGTGAGGGGAGCAGGGTGAATGGGGGGCAGGGGTGAGGGGGGGCAGGGTGAGGGGGCAGGGGGAGGGGGTGGGGGCAGGGTTGGCGTGAGGGGGGCAGGGTAAGGGGGGGGGCAGGATGAGGGGGGGGCAGGTTGGGGGGTGGTGGGGGGGGGGCGGGGGGAGGGGGGCAGGGGGTGAGTGGGGGCAGGGTGAGGGGGGGGCAGGGTGAGGGGGGGCAGGGTGTGGGGGGGC